>NW_028232391.1:15000-30000 GCF_054491065.1 Syngnathus leptorhynchus | reverse complement strand
GCCCCGGAGCTCCATAGCTCCATAGCCCCGGAGCTCCATAGCTCCATACTTCCATAGCCCCATACTTCCATAGCTCCATAGCTCCATACTTCCATAGCTCCAGCCGCGGAGGGTGCTGGCTGGTGGCTCCATAGCTCCATACTTCCATACTTGCAGCCACGGAGTTGGCTAAAATTGCACTAAGTGCGAAAGCCCATTCATTTACAACGGCGTGTCCGCCAGGCGGCGACATTTCCCCGTTACCGGTGGCTGCGCGGCGGGTGAGTGACAGAGCTTATCCGAGCGGCTGGAACTCTGCGCCGGCGTGGTCGAGCGTGAGGCCCCGGCCCTTTGGCTGCCTGGTACCTAAAACACTTCCATTGATCCAGCCACGGAGGGTGCTGGCTGGTGGCTCCATAGCTCCATAGCTCCATAGCACCAGAGCTCCATAGCTCCATAGCACCAGAGCTCCATAGCTCCATAGCACCAGAGCTCCATAGCTCCATAGCACCAGAGCTCCATAGCTCCATAGCACCAGAGCTCCATAGCTCCATAGCTCCAGGGCTCCATAGCTCCAGGGCTCCATAGCTCCATAGCTCCAGGGCTCCATAGCTCCATACCTCCAGAGCTCCATAGCTCCAGCCTGGGTGGCTGGTGGCTCCATAGCTCCATACTTCCATAGCTCCAGTCAGAGAGTTGGCGAAAATTGCACTAAGTGCGAAAGCCCATTCATTTACAACGGCGTGTCCACAAGGCGGCGACATTTCCCCGTTACCGGTGGCTGCGCGGCGGGTGAGTGACAGAGCTTATCCGAGCGGCTGGAACTCTGCGCCGGCGTGGTCGAGCGTGAGGCCTCGGCCCTTTGGCTGCCTGGTACCTAAAACACTTCCATTGATCCAGCCACGGAGGGTGCTGGCTGGTGGCTCCATAGCTCCATAGCTCCATACCTCCAGAGCTCCATAGCTCCATAGCACCAGAGCTCCATAGCTCCATAGCACCATAGCTCCATAGCACCAGAGCTCCATAGCTCCATAGCTCCATAGCACCAGAGCTCCATAGCTCCATAGCACCAGAGCTCCAGAGCTCCATAGCTCCATAGCTCCAGGGCTCCATAGCTCCAGGGCTCCATAGCTCCATAGCTCCAGGGCTCCATAGCTCCAGGGCTCCAGGGCTCCATAGCTCCATACCTCCAGAGCTCCATAGCTCCATACTTCCAGAGCTCCATAGCTCCATAGCGCCATACTTCCATAGCTCCATAGCTCCATACTTCCATAGCACCAGAGCTCCATAGCTCCAGAGCTCCATAGCTCCAGCCTGGGTGGCTGGTGGCTCCATAGCTCCATACTTCCATAGCTCCAGTCAGAGAGTTGGCTAAAATTGCACTAAGTGCGAAAGCCCATTCATTTACAACGGCGTGTCCACAAGGCGGCGACATTTCCCCGTTACCGGTGGCTGCGCGGCGGGTGAGTGACAGAGCTTATCCGAGCGGCTGGAACTCTGCGCCGGCGTGGTCGAGCGGCTGGCCTCGGTAGTTGAGGTACCAGGGGTGGGGCGGGGAGCTCCAGGCGGGTCTTGTGAGAGAGTGAAGCCGAGCGGCTGGAACTCTCGGCCGGCCTGGTCGAGCGGCTGGCCTCGGTAGTTGAGGTACCAGGGGCGGGCTGGGGAGCTCCAGGCGGGGCTTGTGAGAGAGTGAAGCCGAGCGGCTGGAACTCTGGGCCGGCCTGGTCGAGCGGCTGGCCTCGGTAGTTGAGGTACCAGGGGCGGGCTGGGGAGCTCCAGGCGGGGCTTGTGAGAGAGTGTAGCCGAGCGGCTGGAACTCTGGGCCGGCGTGGTTGAGCAGCATGCCCGCGGAGGTGGCTCTTCCATAGGCAGGGAGGGTGCTGGAGCTCCACACTTCCATAGGCAGGGAGGGTGCTGGAGCTCCACACTTCCATAGGCAGGGAGGGTGCTGGAGCTCCACACTTCCATAGGCAGGGAGGGTGCTGGAGCTCCACACTTCCATAGGCAGGGAGGGTGCTGGAGCTCCACACTTCCATAGGCAGGGAGGGTGCTGGAGCTCCACACTTCCATAGGCAGGGAGGGTGCTGGAGCTCCACACTTCCATAGGCAGGGAGGGTGCTGGAGCTCCACACTTCCATAGGCAGGGAGGGTGCTGGAGCTCCACACTTCCATAGGCAGGGAGGGTGCTGGAGCTCCACACTTCCATAGGCAGGGAGGGTGCTGGAGCTCCACACTTCCATAGGCAGGGAGGGTGCTGGAGCTCCACACTTCCATAGGCAGGGAGGGTGCTGGAGCTCCACACTTCCATAGGCAGGGAGGGTGCTGGAGCTCCACACTTCCATAGGCAGGGAGGGTGCTGGAGCTCCACACTTCCATAGGCAGGGAGGGTGCTGGAGCTCCACACTTCCATAGGCAGGGAGGGTGCTGGAGCTCCACACTTCCATAGGCAGGGAGGGTGCTGGCACATCCACACTTCCAGCCACGGAGCATGCTGGCACTTCCACCTTGCTTGCTAAGTCGGCGTGATCTTGCCCAAAAAGTCCCTCCTCACCTCCAGCTGGAAGTGGAAAAAAATCCTCCACCTGCTTGGCCGAGGTTCTGGAAGCCAGCAGCTCGCAGAATGTTGCCAAAGTTTCACTGGAAGGAAAAGAAAAGAGAAGACCGAGTGCGCATTTCACCTACCGCCGAATGTCCACAAGAGGGAAGTGTCACTCCGTCGCAGAATCTGCGCCGACGCACTCGGCACCCTTCGAATTTATGGTGCCGGTGCGGGTGTTCTGGGTGCAAAAAGGCCGCCCAAGTGGTAGAAAAAAATCAGACTTCGTCTCTTAGGTCGAAATTAATGCCAAGTTTTGAAATGCGCTGGCAGGGGTGGACCAGGGCCCGTTAGAAGTGCTTAGGCGAGGTCCTGGAAGCCTAACCCGGCGTGATCTTGTGCAAAAAGCCGCTGCTGAGCTCCAGCTGGAAGTGTAAAAAGAACCGGGCTGGATCAAAAAAAGAACCGGGCGGCCCGTTAAAATTGCTTAGCCGAGGTCCTGGAACCCTAACCCGGCGTGATCTTGTGCAAAAAGCCGCTGCTGAGCTCCAGCTGGAAGTGTAAAAAGAACCGGGCTGGATAAAAAAAGAACCGGGCTGGATCAAAAAAGAACCGGGCGACCCGTTAAAATTGCTTAGCCGAGGTCCTGGAAGCCTAACCCGGCGTGATCTTGTGCAAATAGCCGCTGCCGAGCTCCAGCTGGAAGTGTGAAAAGAACCGGGCTGGATAAAAAAAAGAACCGGGCTGGATCAAAAAAGAACCGGGCGACCCGTTAAAATTGCTTAGCCGAGGTCCTGGAAGCCTAACACGGCGTGATCTTGTGCAAAAAACCGCTCCCGAGCTCCAGCTGGAAGTGTAAAAAGAACCGGGCTGGATAAAAAAAGAACCGGGCTGGATCAAAAAAGAACCGGGCGACCCGTTAAAATTGCTTAGCCGAGGTCCTGGAAGCCTAACCCGGCGTGATCTTGTGCAAAAAGCCGCTCCCGAGCTCCAGCTGGAAGTGTAAAAAGAACCGGGCTGGATAAAAAAAGAACCGGGCTGGATCAAAAAAGAACCGGGCGACCCGTTAAAATTGCTTAGCCGAGGTCCTGGAAGCCTAACACGGCGTGTTCTTGTGCAAAAAGCCGCTCCCAAGCTCCAGCTGGAAGTGTAAAAAGAACCGGGCTGGATAAAAAAAAGAACCGGGCTGGATCAAAAAAGAACCGGGCGACCCGTTAAAATTGCTTAGCCGAGGTCCTGGAAGCCTAACACGGCGTGATCTTGTGCAAAAAGCCGCTCCCGAGCTCCAGCTGGAAGTGTAAAAAGAACCGGGCTGGATAAAAAAAGAACCGGGCTGGATAAAAAAAAGAACCGGGCGACCCGTTAAAATTGCTTAGCCGAGGTCCTGGAAGCCTAACACGGCGTGTTCTTGTGCAAAAAGCCGCTCCCGAGCTCCAGCTGGAAGTGTAAAAAGAACCAGGCTGGATAAAAAAAAGAACCGGGCTGGATCAAAAAAGAACCGGGCGACCCGTTAAAATTGCTTAGCCGAGGTCCTGGAAGCCTAACACGGCGTGATCTTGTGCAAAAAGCCGCTCCCGAGCTCCAGCTGGAAGTGTAAAAAGAACCGGGCTGGATAAAAAAAGAACCGGGCTGGATAAAAAAAAGAACCGGGCGACCCGTTAAAATTGCTTAGCCGAGGTCCTGGAAGCCTAACACGGCGTGATCTTGTGCAAAAAGCCGCTCCCGAGCTCCAGCTGGAAGTGTAAAAAGAACCAGGCTGGATAAAAAAAAGAACCGGGCTGGATCAAAAAAGAACCGGGCGACCCGTTAAAATTGCTTAGCCGAGGTCCTGGAAGCCTAACACGGCGTGTTCTTGTGCAAAAAGCCGCTCCCGAGCTCCAGCTGGAAGTGTAAAAAGAACCAGGCTGGATAAAAAAAAGAACCGGGCTGGTTCAAAAAAGAACCGGGCAACCCGTTAAAATTGCTTAGCCGAGGTCCTGGAAGCCTAACACGGCGTGTTCTTGTGCAAAAAGCCGCTCCCGAGCTCCAGCTGGAAGTGTAAAAAGAACCAGGCTGGATAAAAAAAAGAACCGGGCTGGATCAAAAAAGAACCGGGCGACCCGTTAAAATTGCTTAGCCGAGGTCCTGGAAGCCTAACACGGCGTGTTCTTGTGCAAAAAGCCGCTCCCGAGCTCCAGCTGGAAGTGTAAAAAGAACCAGGCTGGATAAAAAAAAGAACCGGGCTGGTTCAAAAAAGAACCGGGCAACCCGTTAAAATTGCTTAGCCGAGGTCCTGGAAGCCTAACACGGCGTGATCTTGTGCAAAAAGCCGCTCCCGAGCTCCAGCTGGAAGTGTAAAAAGAACCGGGCTGGATAAAAAAAGAACCGGGCTGGATAAAAAAAAAGAACCGGGCGACCCGTTAAAATTGCTTAGCCGAGGTCCTGGAAGCCTAACACGGCGTGATCTTGTGCAAAAAGCCGCTCCCGAGCTCCAGCTGGAAGTGTAAAAAGAACCAGGCTGGATAAAAAAAAGAACCGGGCTGGATCAAAAAAGAACCGGGCGACCCGTTAAAATTGCTTAGCCGAGGTCCTGGAAGCCTAACACGGCGTGTTCTTGTGCAAAAAGCCGCTCCCGAGCTCCAGCTGGAAGTGTAAAAAGAACCAGGCTGGATAAAAAAAAGAACCGGGCTGGATCAAAAAAGAACCGGGCGACCCGTTAAAATTGCTTAGCCGAGGTCCTGGAAGCCTAACACGGCGTGTTCTTGTGCAAAAAGCCGCTCCCGAGCTCCAGCTGGAAGTGTAAAAAGAACCAGGCTGGATAAAAAAAAGAACCGGGCTGGATCAAAAAAGAACCGGGCGACCCGTTAAAATTGCTTAGCTGAGGTCCTGGAAGCCTAACACGGCGTGATCTTGTGCAAAAAGCCGCTCCCGAGCTCCAGCTGGAAGTGTAAAAAGAACCGGGCTGGATAAAAAAAAAGAACCGGGCTGGTTCAAAAAAGAACCGGGCAACCCGTTAAAATTGCTTAGCCGAGGTCCTGGAAGCCTAACCCGGCGTGATCTTGCCCGAAAGTCGGCCTCTATACTTCCATTTTAGGTACCAGGGGCTATTAGTGTACTTGGTCCCACTAGTCAGTGTACTCATCCAGTTACCCCCCGTTTTCCAAAACACCATCGGCACGTATAAGGGGGGGACTCTTGAGAGAGATGAGGTATATGGCAGCGCAACACCAATCCGCTCCGCGCTGGTTCCCATGTCGGCTACGGATGAATAAAACCAGCCTGTCCCCCCTGGAGCTCACGAGACACGGAATTTTTTCTAAGTGCCAACGGCTCTTCCGAGCAAACGTGTCCGCTCCGGCTGGTTCCCCCGTCGGCCTCGAATGACGAAAAATGCCGGTCTCCGCCCGGAGCTCATGACAAACGAAAAATTTTCTAAGTGCCAACGGCACTAGCGAGCGAATGTGTCCGCTCGGCGCTGGTTCCCGGGTCGAACCCGGAAGACGAAAAACGCCGCTCTCCGCCCGGAGCTCATGACAAACGAAAAATTTTCTAAGTGCCAACGGCACTAGCGAGCGAATGTGTCCGCTCGGCGCTGGTTCCCGGGTCGAACCCGGAAGACGAAAAACGCCGCTCTCCGCCCGGAGCTCATGACAAACGAAAAATTTTCTAAGTGCCAACGGCACTAGCGAGCGAATGTGTCCGCTCGGCGCTGGTTCCCGGGTCGAACCCGGAAGACGAAAAACGCCGCTCTCCGCCCGGAGCTCATGACAAACGAAAAATTTTCTAAGTGCCAACGGCACTAGCGAGCGAATGTGTCCGCTCGGCGCTGGTTCCCGGGTCGAACCCGGAAGACGAAAAACGCCGCTCTCCGCCCGGAGCTCATGACAAACGAAAAATTTTCTAAGTGCCAACGGCACTAGCGAGCGAATGTGTCCGCTCGGCGCTGGTTCCCGGGTCGAACCCGGAAGACGAAAAATGCCGGTCTCCGCCCGGAGCTCATGACAAACGAAAAATTTTCTAAGTGCCAACGGCACTAGCGAGCGAATGTGTCCGCTCGGCGCTGGTTCCCGGGTCGAACCCGGAAGACGAAAAACGCCGCTCTCCGCCCGGAGCTCATGACAAACGAAAAATTTTCTAAGTGCCAACGGCACTAGCGAGCGAATGTGTCCGCTCGGCGCTGGTTCCCGGGTCGAACCCGGAAGACGAAAAACGCCGCTCTCCGCCCGGAGCTCATGACAAACGAAAAATTTTCTAAGTGCCAACGGCACTAGCGAGCGAATGTGTCCGCTCGGCGCTGGTTCCCGGGTCGAACCCGGAAGACGAAAAACGCCGCTCTCCGCCCGGAGCTCATGACAAACGAAAAATTTTCTAAGTGCCAACGGCACTAGCGAGCGAATGTGTCCGCTCGGCGCTGGTTCCCGGGTCGAACCCGGAAGACGAAAAACGCCGCTCTCCGCCCGGAGCTCATGACAAACGAAAAATTTTCTAAGTGCCAACGGCACTAGCGAGCGAATGTGTCCGCTCGGCGCTGGTTCCCGGGTCGAACCCGGAAGACGAAAAACGCCGCTCTCCGCCCGGAGCTCATGACAAACGAAAAATTTTCTAAGTGCCAACGGCACTAGCGAGCGAATGTGTCCGCTCGGCGCTGGTTCCCGGGTCGAACCCGGAAGACGAAAAATGCCGGTCTCCGCCCGGAGCTCATGACAAACGAAAAATTTTCTAAGTGCCAACGGCACTAGCGAGCGAATGTGTCCGCTCGGCGCTGGTTCCCGGGTCGAACCCGGAAGACGAAAAACGCCGGTCCTCGCCTGGAGGTCCCAGCAAAATCGGCGAAAAAACGACTAAGTGTCAACTTTCGAAAAAACGACTAAGTGCCCACGGCTCTGCGGGGCTTGTGAGTCCGCCCCGCGCCGGTTCGGTGGTCGGCCTCAAAAAGCAAAAAATCAGCCTCTCTCCCTGGAGCTCACCTCGAGGTACCAGGGGGTGAGGTACCCGGGCTAAGGTGCAGTACCTTTTTTGGTCTTCAGGTGCGCCAGAGTACAATGAAATGGTCCCAGTAGTCAGTGTACTCATCGACTTTCCCCCCGTTTTCCAAAGCACCTCGTTTACGAGTATGGAGGAGATGGTGCTGGTCTCCCCACGGCGTCGGACACGCCGTCCTCGACAGCACAAGGTCGGATAGAAGACCTGGAAAGCGCCGTGGCACGCGCTGGAGGTGGGCACTTTGGCGAAAAAACGACTAAGTGTCAACTTTCGAAAAAACGACTAAGTGTCAACTTTCGAAAAAACGGCTAAGTGTCAACTTTCGAAAAAACGACTAAGTGTCACCTCTCTGAAAAAATGGCAAAGTGTCGCCTCTCTGAAATTTTTCTAAGTGCCCACGGCTCTGCGGGCTCGTGCATCCGAGCCGCGCCGGTTCTGCAACCGGCCTAGAATGACGAAAAATAACGGTCTCCTCCTGGAGCTCACAGCCAATTGTGGCGAAAAAGTGGCAAAGTGCCCACGGCCCTGCCGAGCTTTGGCGTCCGCTCAGCGCCGGTGCCGCAGTCGGCCTCGAATGACGAAAAATGACGGTCTCCTCCTGGAGCTCACAGCCAACTTGGCAAAAAGTTTCTAAGTGCCCACGGCCCTGCCGAGCTTTGGCGTCCGCCCAGCGCCGGTTCCGCAGTCGGCCTCGAATGACGAAAAATAACGGTCTCCTCCTGGAGCTCACAGCCAACTTGGCAAAAAGTTTCTAAGTGCCCACGGCCCTGCCGAGCTTTGGCGTCCGCTCAGCGCCGGTGCCGCAGTCGGCCTCGAATGACGAAAAATGACGGTCTCCTCCTGGAGCTCACAGCCAACTTGGCAAAAAGTTTCTAAGTGCCCACGGCCCTGCCGAGCTTTGGCGTCCGCCCAGCGCCGGTTCCGCAGTCGGCCTCGAATGACGAAAAATAACGGTCTCCTCCTGGAGCTCACAGCCAACTTGGCAAAAAGTTTCTAAGTGCCCACGGCCCTGCCGAACTTTGGCGTCCGCTCAGCGCCGGTTCCGCAGTCGGCCTCGAATGACGAAAAATAACGGTCTCCTCCTGGAGCTCACAGCCAACTTGGCAAAAAGTTTCTAAGTGCCCACGGCCCTGCCGAGCTTTGGCGTCCGCCCAGCGCCGGTTCCGCAGTCGGCCTCGAATGACGAAAAATAACGGTCTCCTCCTGGAGCTCACAGCCAACTTGGCAAAAAGTTTCTAAGTGCCCACGGCCCTGCCGAACTTTGGCGTCCGCTCAGCGCCGGTTCCGCAGTCGGCCTCGAATGACGAAAAATAACGGTCTCCTCCTGGAGCTCACAGCCAACTTGGCAAAAAGTTTCTAAGTGCCCACGGCCCTGCCGAGCTTTGGCGTCCGCCCAGCGCCGGTTCCGCAGTCGGCCTCGAATGACGAAAAATAACGGTCTCCTCCTGGAGCTCACAGCCAACTTGGCAAAAAGTTTCTAAGTGCCCACGGCCCTGCCGAGCTTTGGCGTCCGCCCAGCGCCGGTTCCGCAGTCGGCCTCGAATGACGAAAAATAACGGTCTCCTCCTGGAGCTCACAGCCAACTTGGCAAAAAGTTTCTAAGTGCCCACGGCCCTGCCGAGCTTTGGCGTCCGCTCAGCGCCGGTTCCGCAGTCGGCCTCGAATGACGAAAAATGACGGTCTCCTCCTGGAGCTCACAGCCAACTTGGCAAAAAGTTTCTAAGTGCCCACGGCCCTGCCGAGCTTTGGCGTCCGCCCAGCGCCGGTTCCGCAGTCGGCCTCGAATGACGAAAAATGACGGTCTCCTCCTGGAGCTCACAGCCAACTTGGCAAAAAGTTTCTAAGTGCCCACGGCCCTGCCGAGCTTTGGCGTCCGCCCAGCGCCGGTTCCGCAGTCGGCCTCGAATGACGAAAAATGACGGTCTCCTCCTGGAGCTCACAGCCAACTTGGCAAAAAGTTTCTAAGTGCCCACGGCCCTGCCGAGCTTTGGCGTCCGCTCAGCGCCGGTTCCGCAGTCGGCCTCGAATGACGAAAAATAACGGTCTCCTCCTGGAGCTCACAGCCAACTTGGCAAAAAGTTTCTAAGTGCCCACGGCCCTGCCGAGCTTTGGCGTCCGCCCAGCGCCGGTTCCGCAGTCGGCCTCGAATGACGAAAAATAACGGTCTCCTCCTGGAGCTCACAGCCAACTTGGCAAAAAGTTTCTAAGTGCCCACGGCCCTGCCGAGCTTTGGCGTCCGCCCAGCGCCGGTTCCGCAGTCGGCCTCGAATGACGAAAAATGACGGTCTCCTCCTGGAGCTCACAGCCAACTTGGCAAAAAGTTTCTAAGTGTCACATCTCTGAAAAAACGGCTAAGTGTCGACTTTCGAAAAAACGGCTAAGTGTCAACTTTCGAAAAAACGGCTAAGTGTCGCCTCTCTGAAAAAACGGCAAAGTGTCAACTTTCGAAAAAACGACAGAGTGTCGCCTCTCTGAAAAAACGACTAAGTGTCGACTCTGAGAAAATGGCAAAGTGCCCACGGCTCTGCGGGCTCGTGCATCCGACCCGCGCCGGTTCCCCAGCCGGCCTGAAATAAGGCAAAACCAGCCTCTCCGCCTGGAGCTCAGAGCCAACTTGGCGAATATTTTCTAAGTGCCCACGGCTCTGCGTGGCTACGGCGTCTGCCCAGCGCCGGTTCCTGGGTCGAACCCCGAGGACGAGGAATGCCGGTCTCCGCCTGGAGGTCCCAGCTTAATCGGCGAAAATTTTCTAAGTGCCCACGGCTCTGCCGGGCTCGTGCATCCGACCCGCGCCGGTTCCCCAGCCGGCCTGAAATAAGGCAAAACCAGGCTCTCCCCCTGGAGCTCAGAGCCAATTGTGGCGAAAAAACGACTAAGTGTCAACTTTCGAAAAAACGACTAAGTGTCAACTTTCCAAAAAAACGGCTAAGTGTCGACTTTCGAAAAAACGGCTAAGTGTCAACTTTCGAAAAAACGACTAAGTGTCGCCTCTGAAAAAACGACTAAGTGTCGCCTCTCTGAAAAAACGACTAAGTGCCCACGGCTCTGGGGGGCTTGTGAGTCCGCCCCGCGCCGGTTCGGCGGTCGGCCTCAAAAAGCGAAAAATCAGCCTCTCTCCCTGGAGCTCACCAAAAATTTGTCGAAATTTTTCTAAGTTCTCCTCGAGGTACCAGGGGGTGAGGTACCCGGGCTAAGGTGCAGTACCTTTTTTGGTCTTCAGGTGCGCCAGAGTACAATGAAATGGTCCCAGTAGTCAGTGTACTCATCGACTTTCCCCCCGTTTTCCAAAGCACCCCGTTTACGAGTATGGAGGAGATGGTGCTGGTCTCCCCACGGCGTCGGACACGCCGTCCTCGACAGCACAAGGTCGGATAGAAGACCTGAAAAGCGCCGTGGCACGCGCTGGAGGTGTCACTGTGGCGAAAAAGTGACTAAGTGTCAACTTTCGAAAAAACGGCTAAGTGTCAACTTTCGAAAAAACGGCTAAGTGTCAACTTTCGAAAAAACGGCTAAGTGTCAACTTTCGAAAAAACGACTAAGTGTCGCCTCTCTGAAAAAACGGCAAAGTGTCAACTTTCGAAAAAACGACTAAGTGTCAACTTTCGAAAAAACGACTAAGTGTCACCTCTCTGAAAAAATGGCAAAGTGTCAACTGCGAATGTGGTGGTGCATGGAAGGAAGTGGAGGACGGCCGCCTCCTTAAACACAGGCCGGAGAGGAGCGTCAGGGCCAGGCTCCTCAAACATGGACCGAGTGTCGCCCTTAACACAGACCAAGGGGAGGACGGCCGCCTCCTTAAACACAGGCCGGAGAGGAGCGTCAGGGCCAGGCTCCTCAAACATGGACCGAGTGTCGCCCTTAACACAGACCAAGGGGAGGACGGCCGCCTCCTTAAACACAGGCCGGAGAGGAGCGTCAGGGCCAGGCTCCTCAAACATGGACAGAGTGTCGCCCTTAACACAGACCAAGGGGAGGACGGCCGCCTCCTTAAACACAGGCCGGAGAGGAGCGTCAGGGCCAGGCTCCTCAAACATGGACCGAGTGTCGCCCTTAACACAGACCAAGGGGAGGACGGCCGCCTCCTTAAACACAGGCCGGAGAGGAGCGTCAGGGCCAGGCTCCTCAAACATGGACCGAGTGTCGCCCTTAACACAGACCAAGCGGAGGACGGCCGCCTCCCTAAATACAGGCCGAACCGGAGCGCGAGTGTCGCTCCTTAAACACGGACCGAGTGGAGGACGGCCGCCTCCTTAAACACAGGCCGAACAAAATGACACAAAGTGTCAACTGCGAATGTTGTCCATCCAAGGAAGGAGCGTGATGCCCGGCCGGCTCCTTAAACACAGGCCGAGAGTCGCCCCGGACGGTCCGCCTCGCGGCGCCCGTCTGCTCGGATAAAATGACACAAAGTGTCAACTACGAATGTTGTCCATCCAAGGAGGGAGCGTGATGCCCGGCCGGCTCCGAAAACACAGGCCGAGAGTCGCCCCGGACGGTCCGCCTCGCGGCGCCCGTCTGCTCGGATAAAATGACACAAAGTGTCAACTGCGAATGTTGTCCATCCAAGGAAGGAGCGTGATGCCCGGCCGGCTCCTTAAACACAGGCCGAGAGTCGCCCCGGACGGTCCGCCTCGCGGCGCCCGCCCGCTCGGATAAAATGACACAAAGTGTCAACTACGAATGTTGTCCATCCAAGGAAGGAGCGTGATGCCCGGCCGGCTCCTTAAACACAGGCCGAGAGTCGCCCCGGACGGTCGCCTCGCGGCGCCCGTCTGCTCGGATAAAATGACACAAAGTGTCAACTACGAATGTTGTCCATCCAAGGAGGGAGCGTGATGCCCGGCCGGCTCCGAAAACACAGGCCGAGAGTCGCCCCGGACGGTCCGCCTCGCGGCGCCCGTCTGCTCGGATAAAATGACACAAAGTGTCAACTGCGAATGTTGTCCATCCAAGGAAGGAGCGTGATGCCCGGCCGGCTCCTTAAACACAGGCCGAGAGTCGCCCCGGACGGTCCGCCTCGCGGCGCCCGTCTGCTCGGATAAAATGACACAAAGTGTCAACTACGAATGTTGTCCATCCAAGGAGGGAGCGTGATGCCCGGCCGGCTCCGAAAACACAGGCCGAGAGTCGCCCCGGACGGTCCGCCTCGCGGCGCCCGTCTGCTCGGATAAAATGACACAAAGTGTCAACTGCGAATGTTGTCCATCCAAGGAAGGAGCGTGATGCCCGGCCGGCTCCTTAAATACAGGCCGAGAGTCGCCCCGGACGGTCCGCCTCGCGGCGCCCGCCCGCTCGGATAAAATGACACAAAGTGTCAACTACGAATGTTGTCCATCCAAGGAAGGAGCGTGATGCCCGGCCGGCTCCTTAAACACAGGCCGAGAGTCGCCCCGGACGGTCGCCTCGCGGCGCCCGTCTGCTCGGATAAAATGACACAAAGTGTCAACTACGAATGTTGTCCATCCAAGGAGGGAGCGTGATGCCCGGCCGGCTCCGAAAACACAGGCCGAGAGTCGCCCCGGACGGTCCGCCTCGCGGCGCCCGTCTGCTCGGATAAAATGACACAAAGTGTCAACTGCGAATGTTGTCCATCCAAGGAAGGAGCGTGATGCCCGGCCGGCTCCTTAAACACAGGCCGAGAGTCGCCCCGGACGGTCGCCTCGCGGCGCCCGTCTGCTCGGATAAAATGACACAAAGTGTCAACTACGAATGTTGTCCATCCAAGGAGGGAGCGTGATGCCCGGCCGGCTCCGAAAACACAGGCCGAGAGTCGCCCCGGACGGTCCGCCTCGCGGCGCCCGTCTGCTCGGATAAAATGACACAAAGTGTCAACTGCGAATGTTGTCCATCCAAGGAAGGAGCGTGATGCCCGGCCGGCTCCTTAAACACAGGCCGAGAGTCGCCCCGGACGGTCCGCCTCGCGGCGCCCGTCTGCTCGGATAAAATGACACAAAGTGTCAACTACGAATGTTGTCCATCCAAGGAGGGAGCGTGATGCCCGGCCGGCTCCGAAAACACAGGCCGAGAGTCGCCCCGGACGGTCCGCCTCGCGGCGCCCGTCTGCTCGGATAAAATGACACAAAGTGTCAACTGCGAATGTTGTCCATCCAAGGAAGGAGCGTGATGCCCGGCCGGCTCCTTAAATACAGGCCGAGAGTCGCCCCGGACGGTCCGCCTCGCGGCGCCCGCCCGCTCGGATAAAATGACACAAAGTGTCAACTACGAATGTTGTCCATCCAAGGAAGGAGCGTGATGCCCGGCCGGCTCCTTAAACACAGGCCGAGAGTCGCCCCGGACGGTCGCCTCGCGGCGCCCGTCTGCTCGGATAAAATGACACAAAGTGTCAACTACGAATGTTGTCCATCCAAGGAGGGAGCGTGATGCCCGGCCGGCTCCGAAAACACAGGCCGAGAGTCGCCCCGGACGGTCCGCCTCGCGGCGCCCGTCCGCTCGGATAAAATGACACAAAGTGTCAACTACGAATGTTGTCCATCCAAGGAGGGAGCGTGAGGCCCGGCCGGCTCCGAAAACACAGGCCGAGAGTCGCCCCGGACGGTCCGCCTCTCGAGGCGCCCGCCCGCTCGGATAAAATGACACAAAGTGTCAACTACGAATGTTGTCCATCCAAGGAGGGAGCGTGATGCCCGGCCGGCTCCGAAAACACAGGCCGAGATTCGACCCCGGACGGGCCGTCTTCTCCCGGCGCCCGCCCGCGTACGCCCCCCATCCCCGGTCGCCCGTCTGCTCCCGGTGGGCCTCCGAGTACCCCCTCACCCAACTGACCGACTGGCACTCATGACCCGCCTTGGTAGGGCCTCCATCGGCCTCGGCTCGTCCGACGTCGGGTGGACGGTTCCTACCCACTGCGGGTCGCACTCTAGCGCCCCGGCCGCTGCGTGAGCGTGCGCTCCCCGCGCCGCCCCGCAGGCCCCGGCGCGACCGTACTGCGGCGAGACCGAGACGACCCGGTTTGGCATCCATCCCACCTAGCCACGATCCACGGAGGCCGAGCGAGCGGCTGAGTGTCGGGCGCCGCGCGTGCGAGCGTCCGCCGGCCGCGCCGGTCCTTCCGCGAATGTCGTTTCTCAAACCCTCCGGCTTGATAGCGGCGGCACCACGGGAAGCCGTCCACACACACCGTCCGACCTCTATCCGAAAAGCCTTCCCGACCAACCGCGGTCGCGGGGGCGTCTGTCGCTCCGCATCGGGGGGGCGTATGGCTTCCGCGCTACGCGCTGCGGGCTCGGGGGGGCCGCAACGGCTGAGTCTGACTCGGCCGGGGCGCAGCTTCCCTCCCGGCAGTCAGCAATAGTGCCGATCGCGCCTGCCACCAGCCCCCTCCCCGACGGGTTCGTCGGCGCCGGCTGGCCGCCGTCCGCCTTCGTTCCCCGAGGTTTCCCAACCAGCGCCGATCCAACTCCGCATCCTGGCCGCACGCAGTGCGTGCCTCGCGCGGGTAAGTCGCCGGCGCAGCGCCGCAGCTCCCGACCCCCGCGTACGGGAATAGTTGAGGGCCTCAGCGG
>NW_028232391.1:0-5000 GCF_054491065.1 Syngnathus leptorhynchus | reverse complement strand
ACAACGGCGTGTCCGCCAGGCGGCGACATTTCCCCGTTACCGGTGGCTGCGCGGCGGGTGAGTGACAGAGCTTATCCGAGCGGCTGGAACTCTGCGCCGGCGTGGTCGAGCGTGAGGCCCCGGCCCTTTGGCTGCCTGGTACCTAAAACACTTCCATTGATCCAGCCACGGAGGGTGCTGGCTGGTGGCTCCATAGCTCCATAGCTCCATAGCACCAGAGCTCCATAGCTCCATAGCACCAGAGCTCCATAGCTCCATAGCACCAGAGCTCCATAGCTCCATAGCACCAGAGCTCCAGAGCTCCATAGCACCAGAGCTCCAGAGCTCCATAGCACCAGAGCTCCATAGCTCCATAGCACCAGAGCTCCAGAGCTCCATAGCACCAGAGCTCCATAGCTCCATAGCACCAGAGCTCCATAGCTCCATAGCACCAGAGCTCCATAGCTCCATAGCACCAGAGCTCCATAGCTCCATAGCACCAGAGCTCCATAGCTCCATAGCACCAGAGCTCCATAGCTCCAGGGCTCCATAGCTCCAGGGCTCCATAGCTCCATAGCTCCAGGGCTCCATAGCTCCAGGGCTCCAGGGCTCCATAGCTCCATACCTCCAGAGCTCCATAGCTCCATACTTCCAGAGCTCCATAGCTCCATAGCTCCATACTTCCATAGCTCCAGCCGCGGAGGGTGCTGGCTGGTGGCTCCATAGCTCCATACTTGCAGCCACGGAGTTGGCTAAAATTGCACTAAGTGCGAAAGCCCATTCATTTACAACGGCGTGTCCGCCAGGCGGCGACATTTCCCCGTTACCGGTGGCTGCGCGGCGGGTGAGTGACAGAGCTTATCCGAGCGGCTGGAACTCTGCGCCGGCGTGGTCGAGCGTGAGGCCCCGGCCCTTTGGCTGCCTGGTACCTAAAACACTTCCATTGATCCAGCCACGGAGGGTGCTGGCTGGTGGCTCCATAGCTCCATAGCTCCATAGCACCAGAGCTCCAGAGCTCCACAGCACCAGAGCTCCATAGCTCCATAGCACCAGAGCTCCATAGCTCCATAGCACCAGAGCTCCATAGCTCCATAGCACCAGAGCTCCATAGCTCCATAGCACCAGAGCTCCATAGCTCCATAGCACCAGAGCTCCATAGCTCCATAGCACCAGAGCTCCATAGCTCCATAGCACCAGAGCTCCATAGCTCCATAGCTCCAGGGCTCCATAGCTCCAGGGCTCCATAGCTCCATAGCTCCAGGGCTCCATAGCTCCAGGGCTCCAGGGCTCCATAGCTCCATACCTCCAGAGCTCCATAGCTCCATACTTCCAGAGCTCCATAGCTCCATAGCGCCATACTTCCATAGCTCCATAGCTCCATACTTCCATAGCACCAGAGCTCCATAGCTCCAGAGCTCCATAGCTCCAGCCTGGGTGGCTGGTGGCTCCATAGCTCCATACTTCCATAGCTCCAGTCAGAGAGTTGGCGAAAATTGCACTAAGTGCGAAAGCCCATTCATTTACAACGGCGTGTCCACAAGGCGGCGACATTTCCCCGTTACCGGTGGCTGCGCGGCGGGTGAGTGACAGAGCTTATCCGAGCGGCTGGAACTCTGCGCCGGCGTGGTCGAGCGTGAGGCCCCGGCCCTTTGGCTGCCTGGTACCTAAAACACTTCCATTGATCCAGCCACGGAGGGTGCTGGCTGGTGGCTCCATAGCTCCATAGCTCCATAGCACCAGAGCTCCATAGCTCCATAGCACCAGAGCTCCATAGCTCCATAGCACCAGAGCTCCATAGCTCCATAGCACCAGAGCTCCATAGCTCCATAGCACCAGAGCTCCATAGCTCCATAGCACCAGAGCTCCATAGCTCCAGAGCTCCATAGCTCCATAGCACCAGAGCTCCATAGCTCCATAGCACCAGAGCTCCATAGCTCCATAGCACCAGAGCTCCATAGCTCCATAGCACCAGAGCTCCATAGCTCCATAGCTCCAGGGCTCCATAGCTCCAGGGCTCCAGGGCTCCATAGCTCCAGGGCTCCATAGCTCCAGGGCTCCAGGGCTCCATAGCTCCATACCTCCAGAGCTCCATAGCTCCATACTTCCAGAGCTCCATAGCTCCATAGCACCAGAGCTCCAGAGCTCCATAGCTCCATAGCACCAGAGCTCCATAGCACCAGAGCTCCATAGCTCCAGCCTGGGTGGCTGGTGGCTCCATAGCTCCATACTTCCATAGCTCCAGTCAGAGAGTTGGCGAAAATTGCACTAAGTGCGAAAGCCCATTCATTTACAAGGGCGTGTCCACAAGGCGGCGACATTTCCCCGTTACCGGTGGCTGCGCGGCAGGAGAGTGACAGAGCTTATCCGAGCGGCTGGAACTCTGCGCCGGCGTGGTCGAACGGCTGGCCTCGGTAGTTGAGGTACCAGGGGTGGGCCGGGGAGCTCCAGGCGGGTCTTGTGAGAGAGTGAAGCCGAGCGGCTGGAACTCTGGGCCGGCCTGGTCGAGCGGCTGGCCTCGGTAGTTGAGGTACCAGGGGCGGGCTGGGGAGCTCCAGGCGGGGCTTGTGAGAGAGTGAAGCCGAGCGGCTGGAACTCTGGGCCGGCGTGGTTGAGCCACGGAGGGTGCTGGCTGGTGGCTCCATAGCTCCATAGCTCCATAGCTCCATAGCTCCATACTTCCATAGCTCCATACTTCCATAGCTCCAGACTTCCATAGCTCCATAGCTCCATAGCTCCATAGCTCCATAGCTCCATAGCACCAGAGCTCCAGAGCTCCATAGCACCAGAGCTCCAGAGCTCCATAGCTCCATAGCTCCATAGCCCCAGAGCTCCATAGCTCCATAGCTCCATAGCTCCAGAGCTCCATACTTCCATAGCTCCAGAGCTCCAGCCTGTCTGGTGGCTCCATAGCTCCATAGCTCCATACTTGCAGCCACGGAGCTGGCGAAAATTGCACTAAGTGCGAAAGCCCATTCATTTACAACGGCGTGTCCACAAGGCGGCGACATTTCCCCGTTACCGGTGGCTGCTTAGCGGGAGAGTGACAGAGCTTATCCGAGCGGCTGGAACTCTGGGCCGGCCTGGTCGAGCGGCTGGCCTCGGTAGTTGAGGTACCAGGGGCGGGCTGGGGAGCTCCAGGCGGGGCTTGTGAGAGAGTGTAGCCGAGCGGCTGGAACTCTGGGCCGGCGTGGTTGAGCAGCATGCCCGCGGAGGTGGCTCTTCCATAGGCACGGAGGGTGCTGGAGCTCCACACTTCCCTAGGCACGGAGGGTGCTGGAGCTCCACACTTCCATAGCTCCAGGCACGGAGGGTGCTGGAGCTCCACACTTCCATAGGCACGGAGGGTGCTGGAGCTCCACACTTCCATAGGCACGGAGGGTGCTGGAGCTCCACACTTCCATAGGCAGGGAGGGTGCTGGAGCTCCACACTTCCATAGGCAGGGAGGGTGCTGGAGCTCCACACTTCCATAGGCAGGGAGGGTGCTGGAGCTCCACACTTCCATAGGCAGGGAGGGTGCTGGAGCTCCACACTTCCATAGGCACGGAGGGTGCTGGAGCTCCACACTTCCATAGGCAGGGAGGGTGCTGGAGCTCCACACTTCCATAGGCAGGGAGGGTGCTGGAGCTCCACACTTCCATAGGCAGGGAGGGTGCTGGAGCTCCACACTTCCATAGGCAGGGAGGGTGCTGGAGCTCCACACTTCCATAGGCAGGGAGGGTGCTGGAGCTCCACACTTCCATAGGCACGGAGGGTGCTGGAGCTCCACACTTCCATAGGCAGGGAGGGTGCTGGAGCTCCACACTTCCATAGGCAGGGAGGGTGCTGGAGCTCCACACTTCCATAGGCACGGAGGGTGCTGGAGCTCCACACTTCCATAGGCAGGGAGGGTGCTGGAGCTCCACACTTCCATAGGCAGGGAGGGTGCTGGAGCTCCACACTTCCATAGGCAGGGAGGGTGCTGGAGCTCCACACTTCCATAGGCAGGGAGGGTGCTGGAGCTCCACACTTCCATAGGCAGGGAGGGTGCTGGAGCTCCACACTTCCATAGGCAGGGAGGGTGCTGGAGCTCCACACTTCCATAGGCAGGGAGGGTGCTGGAGCTCCACACTTCCATAGGCAGGGAGGGTGCTGGAGCTCCACACTTCCATAGGCAGGGAGGGTGCTGGAGCTCCACACTTCCATAGGCAGGGAGGGTGCTGGAGCTCCACACTTCCATAGGCAGGGAGGGTGCTGGAGCTCCACACTTCCATAGGCAGGGAGGGTGCTGGAGCTCCACACTTCCATAGGCAGGGAGGGTGCTGGAGCTCCACACTTCCATAGGCAGGGAGGGTGCTGGAGCTCCACACTTCCATAGGCAGGGAGGGTGCTGGAGCTCCACACTTCCATAGGCAGGGAGGGTGCTGGAGCTCCACACTTCCATAGGCAGGGAGGGTGCTGGAGCTCCACACTTCCATAGGCAGGGAGGGTGCTGGAGCTCCACACTTCCATAGGCAGGGAGGGTGCTGGAGCTCCACACTTCCATAGGCAGGGAGGGTGCTGGAGCTCCACACTTCCATAGGCAGGGAGGGTGCTGGAGCTCCACACTTCCATAGGCAGGGAGGGTGCTGGAGCTCCACACTTCCATAGGCAGGGAGGGTGCTGGAGCTCCACACTTCCATAGGCAGGGAGGGTGCTGGAGCTCCACACTTCCATAGGCAGGGAGGGTGCTGGAGCTCCACACTTCCATAGGCAGGGAGGGTGCTGGAGCTCCACACTTCCATAGGCAGGGAGGGTGCTGGAGCTCCACACTTCCATAGGCAGGGAGGGTGCTGGAGCTCCACACTTCCATAGGCAGGGAGGGTGCTGGAGCTCCACACTTCCATAGGCAGGGAGGGTGCTGGAGCTCCACACTTCCATAGGCAGGGAGGGTGCTGGAGCTCCACACTTCCATAGGCAGGGAGGGTGCTGGAGCTCCACACTTCCATAGGCAGGGAGGGTGCTGGAGCTCCACACTTCCATAGGCAGGGAGGGTGCTGGAGCT
>NW_028232390.1:25000-40329 GCF_054491065.1 Syngnathus leptorhynchus | reverse complement strand
ACGGGCGACCGGGGATGGGGGGCGTACGCGGGCGGGCGCCGGGAGAAGACGGCCCGTCCGGGGTCGAATCTCGGCCTGTGTTTTCGGAGCCGGCCGGGCATCACGCTCCCTCCTTGGATGGACAACATTCGTAGTTGACACTTTGTGTCATTTTATCCGAGCGGGCGGGCGCCTCGAGAGGCGGACCGTCCGGGGCGACTCTCGGCCTGTGTTTTCGGAGCCGGCCGGGCATCACGCTCCCTCCTTGGATGGACAACATTCGTAGTTGACACTTTGTGTCATTTTATCCGAGCGGGCGGGCGCCTCGAGAGGCGGACCGTCCGGGGCGACTCTCGGCCTGTGTTTTCGGAGCCGGCCGGGCCTCACGCTCCTCCTTGGATGGACAACATTCGTAGTTGACACTTTGTGTCATTTTATCCGAGCGGGCGGGCGCCGCGAGGCGGACCGTCCGGGGCGACTCTCGGCCTGTGTTTTCGGAGCCGGCCGGGCATCACGCTCCCTCCTTGGATGGACAACATTCGTAGTTGACACTTTGTGTCATTTTATCCGAGCGGGCGGGCGCCTCGAGAGGCGGACCGTCCGGGGCGACTCTCGGCCTGTGTTTTCGGAGCCGGCCGGGCCTCAAGCTCCCTCCTTGGATGGACAACATTCGTAGTTGACACTTTGTGTCATTTTATCCGAGCGGGCGGGCGCCGCGAGGCGGACCGTCCGGGGCGACTCTCGGCCTGTGTTTAAGGAGCCGGCCGGGCATCACGCTCCTTCCTTGGATGGACAACATTCGCAGTTGACACTTTGTGTCATTTTATCCGAGCAGACGGGCGCCTCGAGAGGCGGACCGTCCGGGGCGACTCTCGGCCTGTGTTTTCGGAGCCGGCCGGGCATCACGCTCCCTCCTTGGATGGACAACATTCGTAGTTGACACTTTGTGTCATTTTATCCGAGCGGGCGGGCGCCTCGAGAGGCGGACCGTCCGGGGCGACTCTCGGCCTGTGTTTTCGGAGCCGGCCGGGCCTCAAGCTCCCTCCTTGGATGGACAACATTCGTAGTTGACACTTTGTGTCATTTTATCCGAGCGGGCGGGCGCCGCGAGGCGGACCGTCCGGGGCGACTCTCGGCCTGTGTTTAAGGAGCCGGCCGGGCATCACGCTCCTTCTTGGATGGACAACATTCGCAGTTGACACTTTGTGTCATTTTATCCGAGCAGACGGGCGCCTCGAGAGGCGGACCGTCCGGGGCGACTCTCGGCCTGTGTTTTCGGAGCCGGCCGGGCATCACGCTCCCTCCTTGGATGGACAACATTCGTAGTTGACACTTTGTGTCATTTTATCCGAGCGGGCGGGCGCCTCGAGAGGCGGACCGTCCGGGGCGACTCTCGGCCTGTGTTTTCGGAGCCGGCGGGCCTCAAGCTCCCTCCTTGGATGGACAACATTCGTAGTTGACACTTTGTGTCATTTTATCCGAGCGGGCGGGCGCCGCGAGGCGGACCGTCCGGGGCGACTCTCGGCCTGTGTTTAAGGAGCCGGCCGGGCATCACGCTCCTTCCTTGGATGGACAACATTCGCAGTTGACACTTTGTGTCATTTTATCCGAGCAGACGGGCGCCGCGAGGCGGACCGTCCGGGGGCGACTCTCGGCCTGTGTTTTCGGAGCCGGCCGGGCATCACGCTCCCTCCTTGGATGGACAACATTCGTAGTTGACACTTTGTGTCATTTTATCCGAGCAGACGGGCGCCGCGAGGCTGACCGTCCGGGGCGACTCTCGGCCTGTGTTTAAGGAGCCGGCCGGGCATCACGCTCCTTCCTTGGATGGACAACATTCGCAGTTGACACTTTGTGTCATTTTGTTCGGCCTGTGTTTAAGGAGGCGGCCGTCCTCCACTCGGTCCGTGTTTAAGGAGCGACACTCGCGCTCCGGTTCGGCCTGTATTTAGGGAGGCGGCCGTCCTCCGCTTGGTCTGTGTTAAGGGCGACACTCGGTCCATGTTTGAGGAGCCTGGCCCTGACGCTCCTCTCCGGCCTGTGTTTAAGGAGGCGGCCGTCCTCCCCTTGGTCTGTGTTAAGGGCGACACTCGGTCCATGTTTGAGGAGCCTGGCCCTGACGCTCCTCTCCGGCCTGTGTTTAAGGAGGCGGCCGTCCTCCCCTTGGTCTGTGTTAAGGGCGACACTCGGTCCATGTTTGAGGAGCCTGGCCCTGACGCTCCTCTCCGGCCTGTGTTTAAGGAGGCGGCCGTCCTCCCCTTGGTCTGTGTTAAGGGCGACACTCGGTCCATGTTTGAGGAGCCTGGCCTGACGCTCCTCTCCGGCCTGTGTTTAAGGAGGCGGCCGTCCTCCCCTTGGTCTGTGTTAAGGGCGACACTCGGTCCATGTTTGAGGAGCCTGGCCCTGACGCTCCTCTCCGGCCTGTGTTTAAGGAGGCGGCCGTCCTCCCCTTGGTCTGTGTTAAGGGCGACACTCGGTCCATGTTTGAGGAGCCTGGCCCTGACGCTCCTCTCCGGCCTGTGTTTAAGGAGGCGGCCGTCCTCCCCTTGGTCTGTGTTAAGGGCGACACTCGGTCCGTGTTTAAGGAGCCTGGCCCTCGCGCTCCGGTTCGGCCTGTATTTAGGGAGGCGGCCGTCCTCCGCTTGGTCTGTGTTAAGGGCGACACTCGGTCCATGTTTGAGGAGCCTGGCCCTGACGCTCCTCTCCGGCCTGTGTTTAAGGAGGCGGCCGTCCTCCCCTTGGTCTGTGTTAAGGGCGACACTCGGTCCGTGTTTAAGGAGCCTGGCCCTCGCGCTCCGGTTCGGCCTGTATTTAGGGAGGCGGCCGTCCTCCGCTTGGTCTGTGTTAAGGGCGACACTCGGTCCGTGTTTAAGGAGCCGGCCCTGACGCTCCTCTTCGGCCTGTGTTTAAGGAGGCGGCCGTCCTCCACTTCCTTCCATGCACCACCACATTCGCAG
Organism: Syngnathus leptorhynchus; assembly: GCF_054491065.1. NCBI lineage: Eukaryota > Metazoa > Chordata > Actinopteri > Syngnathiformes > Syngnathidae > Syngnathus > Syngnathus leptorhynchus. The sequence goes on along the minus strand of NW_028232390.1, from coordinate 37,393 downwards.
TTGACACTTTGCCATTTTTTCAGAGAGGTGACACTTAGTCGTTTTTTCGAAAGTTGACACTTAGCCGTTTTTTCGAAAGTTGACACTTTGCCGTTTTTTCAGAGAGGTGACACTTTGTCGTTTTTTCGAAAGTTGACACTTAGCCGTTTTTTCGAAAGTTGACACTTAGCCGTTTTTTCGAAAGTTGACACTTAGCCGTTTTTTCGAAAGTTGACACTTAGTCACTTTTTCGCCACAGTGACACCTCCAGCGCGTGCCACGGCGCTTTTCAGGTCTTCTATCCGACCTTGTGCTGTCGAGGACGGCGTGTCCGACGCCGTGGGGAGACCAGCACCATCTCCTCCATACTCGTAAACGGGGTGCTTTGGAAAACGGGGGAAAGTCGATGAGTACACTGACTACTGGGACCATTTCATTGTACTCTGGCGCACCTGAAGACCAAAAAAGGTACTGCACCTTAGCCCGGGTACCTCACCCCTGGTACCTCGAGGAGAACTTAGAAAAATTTCGACAAATTTTTGGTGAGCTCCAGGGAGAGAGGCTGATTTTTCGCTTTTTGAGGCCGACCGCCGAACCGGCGCGGGCGGACTCACAAGCCCCGCAGAGCCGTGGGCACTTAGTCGTTTTTTCAGAGAGGCGACACTTAGTCGTTTTTTCAGAGGCGACACTTAGTCGTTTTTTCGAAAGTTGACACTTAGCCGTTTTTTCGAAAGTCGACACTTAGCCGTTTTTTTGGAAAGTTGACACTTAGTCGTTTTTTCGAAAGTTGACACTTAGTCGTTTTTTCGCCACAATTGGCTCTGAGCTCCAGGGGAGAGCCTGGTTTTGCCTTATTTCAGGCCGGCTGGGGAACCGGCGCGGGTCGGATGCACGAGCCCGGCAGAGCCGTGGGCACTTAGAAAATTTTCGCCGATTAAGCTGGGACCTCCAGGCGGAGACCGGCATTCCTCGTCCTCGGGGTTCGACCCAGGAACCGGCGCTGGGCAGACGCCGTAGCCACGCAGAGCCGTGGGCACTTAGAAAATATTCGCCAAGTTGGCTCTGAGCTCCAGGCGGAGAGGCTGGTTTTGCCTTATTTCAGGCCGGCTGGGGAACCGGCGCGGGTCGGATGCACGAGCCCGCAGAGCCGTGGGCACTTTGCCATTTTCTCAGAGTCGACACTTAGTCGTTTTTTCAGAGAGGCGACACTCTGTCGTTTTTTCGAAAGTTGACACTTTGCCGTTTTTTCAGAGAGGCGACACTTAGCCGTTTTTTCGAAAGTTGACACTTAGCCGTTTTTTCGAAAGTCGACACTTAGCCGTTTTTTCAGAGATGTGACACTTTGCCGTTTTTTCGAAAGTCGACACTTAGCCGTTTTTTCAGAGATGTGACACTTAGAAACTTTTTGCCAAGTTGGCTGTGAGCTCCAGGAGGAGACCGTTATTTTTCGTCATTCGAGGCCGACTGCGGAACCGGCGCTGGGCGGACGCCAAAGCTCGGCAGGGCCGTGGGCACTTAGAAACTTTTTGCCAAGTTGGCTGTGAGCTCCAGGAGGAGACCGTTATTTTTCGTCATTCGAGGCCGACTGCGGAACCGGCGCTGGGCGGACGCCAAAGCTCGGCAGGGCCGTGGGCACTTAGAAACTTTTTGCCAAGTTGGCTGTGAGCTCCAGGAGGAGACCGTTATTTTTCGTCATTCGAGGCCGACTGCGGAACCGGCGCTGGGCGGACGCCAAAGCTCGGCAGGGCCGTGGGCACTTAGAAACTTTTTGCCAAGTTGGCTGTGAGCTCCAGGAGGAGACCGTTATTTTTCGTCATTCGAGGCCGACTGCGGAACCGGCGCTGGGCGGACGCCAAAGCTCGGCAGGGCCGTGGGCACTTAGAAACTTTTTGCCAAGTTGGCTGTGAGCTCCAGGAGGAGACCGTTATTTTTCGTCATTCGAGGCCGACTGCGGAACCGGCGCTGGGCGGACGCCAAAGCTCGGCAGGGCCGTGGGCACTTAGAAACTTTTTGCCAAGTTGGCTGTGAGCTCCAGGAGGAGACCGTTATTTTTCGTCATTCGAGGCCGACTGCGGAACCGGCGCTGGGCGGACGCCAAAGCTCGGCAGGGCCGTGGGCACTTAGAAACTTTTTGCCAAGTTGGCTGTGAGCTCCAGGAGGAGACCGTTATTTTTCGTCATTCGAGGCCGACTGCGGAACCGGCGCTGGGCGGACGCCAAAGCTCGGCAGGGCCGTGGGCACTTAGAAACTTTTTGCCAAGTTGGCTGTGAGCTCCAGGAGGAGACCGTTATTTTTCGTCATTCGAGGCCGACTGCGGAACCGGCGCTGGGCGGACGCCAAAGCTCGGCAGGGCCGTGGGCACTTAGAAACTTTTTGCCAAGTTGGCTGTGAGCTCCAGGAGGAGACCGTTATTTTTCGTCATTCGAGGCCGACTGCGGAACCGGCGCTGGGCGGACGCCAAAGCTCGGCAGGGCCGTGGGCACTTAGAAACTTTTTGCCAAGTTGGCTGTGAGCTCCAGGAGGAGACCGTTATTTTTCGTCATTCGAGGCCGACTGCGGAACCGGCGCTGGGCGGACGCCAAAGCTCGGCAGGGCCGTGGGCACTTAGAAACTTTTTGCCAAGTTGGCTGTGAGCTCCAGGAGGAGACCGTTATTTTTCGTCATTCGAGGCCGACTGCGGAACCGGCGCTGGGCGGACGCCAAAGCTCGGCAGGGCCGTGGGCACTTAGAAACTTTTTGCCAAGTTGGCTGTGAGCTCCAGGAGGAGACCGTTATTTTTCGTCATTCGAGGCCGACTGCGGAACCGGCGCTGGGCGGACGCCAAAGCTCGGCAGGGCCGTGGGCACTTAGAAACTTTTTGCCAAGTTGGCTGTGAGCTCCAGGAGGAGACCGTTATTTTTCGTCATTCGAGGCCGACTGCGGAACCGGCGCTGGGCGGACGCCAAAGCTCGGCAGGGCCGTGGGCACTTAGAAACTTTTTGCCAAGTTGGCTGTGAGCTCCAGGAGGAGACCGTTATTTTTCGTCATTCGAGGCCGACTGCGGAACCGGCGCTGGGCGGACGCCAAAGCTCGGCAGGGCCGTGGGCACTTAGAAACTTTTTGCCAAGTTGGCTGTGAGCTCCAGGAGGAGACCGTTATTTTTCGTCATTCGAGGCCGACTGCGGAACCGGCGCTGGGCGGACGCCAAAGCTCGGCAGGGCCGTGGGCACTTAGAAACTTTTTGCCAAGTTGGCTGTGAGCTCCAGGAGGAGACCGTTATTTTTCGTCATTCGAGGCCGACTGCGGAACCGGCGCTGGGCGGACGCCAAAGCTCGGCAGGGCCGTGGGCACTTAGAAACTTTTTGCCAAGTTGGCTGTGAGCTCCAGGAGGAGACCGTTATTTTTCGTCATTCTAGGCCGGCTGCAGAACCGGCGCGGGTCGGATGCACGAGCCCGCAGAGCCGTGGGCACTTTGCCACTTTTTCGCCACAATTGGCTGTGAGCTCCAGGAGGAGACCGTTATTTTTCGTCATTCTAGGCCGGTTGCAGAACCGGCGCGGCTCGGATGCACGAGCCCGCAGAGCCGTGGGCACTTAGAAAATTTTCAGAGAGGCGACACTTTGCCATTTTTTCAGAGAGGTGACACTTAGTCGTTTTTTCGAAAGTTGACACTTAGCCGTTTTTTCGAAAGTTGACACTTAGTCGTTTTTTCGAAAGTTGACACTTAGTCGTTTTTTCGCCAAAGTGCCCACCTCCAGCGCGTGCCACGGCGCTTTCCAGGTCTTCTATCCGACCTTGTGCTGTCGAGGACGGCGTGTCCGACGCCGTGGGGAGACCAGCACCATCTCCTCCATACTCGTAAACGAGGTGCTTTGGAAAACGGGGGGAAAGTCGATGAGTACACTGACTACTGGGACCATTTCATTGTACTCTGGCGCACCTGAAGACCAAAAAAGGTACTGCACCTTAGCCCGGGTACCTCACCCCCTGGTACCTCGAGGAGAACTTAGAAAAATTTCGACAAATTTTTGGTGAGCTCCAGGGAGAGAGGCTGATTTTTTGCTTTTTGAGGCCGACCGCCGAACCGGCGCGGGGCGGACTCACAAGCCCCGCAGAGCCGTGGGCACTTAGTCGTTTTTTCGAAAGTTGACACTTAGCCGTTTTTTCGAAAGTTGACACTTAGCCGTTTTTTCGAAAGTCGACACTTAGCCGTTTTTTCGAAAGTTGACACTTAGTCGTTTTTTCGCCGATTTTGCTGGGACCTCCAGGCGAGGACCGGCGTTTTTCGTCTTCCGGGTCCGACCCGGGAACCAGCGCCGAGCGGACACATTCGCTCGCTAGTGCCGTTGGCACTTAGAAAATTTTTCGTTTGTCATGAGCTCCGGGCGGAGACCGGCGTTTTTCGTCTTCCGGGTTCGACCCGGGAACCAGCGCCGAGCGGACACATTCGCTCGCTAGTGCCGTTGGCACTTAGAAAATTTTTCGTTTGTCATGAGCTCCGGGCGGAGAGCGGCGTTTTTCGTCTTCCGGGTTCGACCCGGGAACCAGCGCCGAGCGGACACATTCGCTCGCTAGTGCCGTTGGCACTTAGAAAATTTTTCGTTTGTCATGAGCTCCGGGCGGAGACCGGCGTTTTTCGTCTTCCGGGTTCGACCCGGGAACCAGCGCCGAGCGGACACATTCGCTCGCTAGTGCCGTTGGCACTTAGAAAATTTTTCGTTTGTCATGAGCTCCGGGCGGAGACCGGCGTTTTTCGTCTTCCGGGTTCGACCCGGGAACCAGCGCCGAGCGGACACATTCGCTCGCTAGTGCCGTTGGCACTTAGAAAATTTTTCGTTTGTCATGAGCTCCGGGCGGAGAGCGGCGTTTTTCGTCTTCCGGGTTCGACCCGGGAACCAGCGCCGAGCGGACACATTCGCTCGCTAGTGCCGTTGGCACTTAGAAAATTTTTCATTTGTCATGAGCTCCGGGCGGAGAGCGGCGTTTTTCGTCTTCCGGGTTCGACCCGGGAACCAGCGCCGAGCGGACACATTCGCTCGCTAGTGCCGTTGGCACTTAGAAAATTTTTCGTTTGTCATGAGCTCCGGGCGGAGAGCGGCGTTTTTTCGTCTTCCGGGTTCGACCCGGGAACCAGCGCCGAGCGGACACATTCGCTCGCTAGTGCCGTTGGCACTTAGAAAATTTTTCGTTTGTCATGAGCTCCGGGCGGAGACCGGCGTTTTTCGTCTTCCGGGTTCGACCCGGGAACCAGCGCCGAGCGGACACATTCGCTCGCTAGTGCCGTTGGCACTTAGAAGATTTTTCGTTTGTCATGAGCTCCGGGCGGAGACCGGCGTTTTTCGTCTTCCGGGTTCGACCCGGGAACCAGCGCCGAGCGGACACATTCGCTCGCTAGTGCCGTTGGCACTTAGAAAATTTTTCGTTTGTCATGAGCTCCGGGCGGAGACCGGCATTTTTCGTCATTCGAGGCCGACGGGGGAACCAGCCGGAGCGGACACGTTTGCTCGGAAGAGCCGTTGGCACTTAGAAAAAATTCCGTGTCTCGTGAGCTCCAGGGGGGACAGGCTGGTTTTATTCATCCGTAGCCGACATGGGAACCAGCGCGGAGCGGATTGGTGTTGCGCTGGCATATACCTCATCTCTCTCAGGAGTCCCCCCCTTATACGTGCCGATGGTGTTTTGGAAAACGGGGGGTAACTGGATGAGTACACTGACTAGGGGGACCAGTACACTAGCGAGGGGGACCAGTACACTGACTAGTGGGACCAACACACTATGAGCGCCTGGTACCTAAAATGGAAGTATAGAGGCCGAATTTCGGGCAAGATCACGCCGGGTTAGGCTTCCAGGACCTCGGCTAAGCAATTTTAACGGGTCGCCCGGTTCTTTTTTGATCCAGCCCGGTTCTTTTTTTTATCCAGCCCGGTTCTTTTTACACTTCCAGCTGGAGCTCGGGAGCGGCTTTTTGCACAAGAACACGCCGTGTTAGGCTTCCAGGACCTCGGCTAAGCAATTTTAACGGGTCGCCCGGTTCTTTTTTTTTATCCAGCCCGGTTCTTTTTTTATCCAGCCCGGTTCTTTTTACACTTCCAGCTGGAGCTCGGGAGCGGCTTTTTGCACAAGAACACGCCGTGTTAGGCTTCCAGGACCTCGGCTAAGCAATTTTAACGGGTCGCCCGGTTCTTTTTTTTATCCAGCCCGGTTCTTTTTTTATCCAGCCCGGTTCTTTTTACACTTCCAGCTGGAGCTCGGGAGCGGCTTTTTGCACAAGATCACGCCGTGTTAGGCTTCCAGGACCTCGGCTAAGCAATTTTAACGGGTCGCCCGGTTCTTTTTTGATCCAGCCCGGTTCTTTTTTTTATCCAGCCTGGTTCTTTTTACACTTCCAGCTGGAGCTCGGGAGCGGCTTTTTGCACAAGAACACGCCGTGTTAGGCTTCCAGGACCTCGGCTAAGCAATTTTAACGGGTCGCCCGGTTCTTTTTTGATCCAGCCCGGTTCTTTTTTTTATCCAGCCTGGTTCTTTTTACACTTCCAGCTGGAGCTCGGGAGCGGCTTTTTGCACAAGATCACGCCGTGTTAGGCTTCCAGGACCTCGGCTAAGCAATTTTAACGGGTCGCCCGGTTCTTTTTTGAACCAGCCCGGTTCTTTTTTTGATCCAGCCCGGTTCTTTTTAAACTTCCAGCTGGAGCTCGGGAGCGGCTTTTTGCACAAGATCACGCCGGGTTAGGCTTCCAGGACCTCGGCTAAGCAATTTTAACGGGTCGCCCGGTTCTTTTTTGATCCAGCCCGGTTCTTTTTTTTATCCAGCCTGGTTCTTTTTACACTTCCAGCTGGAGCTCGGGAGCGGCTTTTTGCACAAGATCACGCCGTGTTAGGCTTCCAGGACCTCGGCTAAGCAATTTTAACGGGTCGCCCGGTTCTTTTTTGATCCAGCCCGGTTCTTTTTTTATCCAGCCCGGTTCTTTTTACACTTCCAGCTGGAGCTCGGGAGCGGCTTTTTGCACAAGATCACGCCGTGTTAGGCTTCCAGGACCTCGGCTAAGCAATTTTAACGGGTCGCCCGGTTCTTTTTTGATCCAGCCCGGTTCTTTTTTTTATCCAGCCCGGTTCTTTTTACACTTCCAGCTGGAGCTCGGGAGCGGCTTTTTGCACAAGATCACGCCGTGTTAGGCTTCCAGGACCTCGGCGAAGCAATTTTAACGGGTCGCCCGGTTCTTTTTTGATCCAGCCCGGTTCTTTTTTTTATCCAGCCCGGTTCTTTTTACACTTCCAGCTGGAGCTCGGGAGCGGCTTTTTGCACAAGATCACGCCGGGTTAGGCTTCCAGGACCTCGGCTAAGCAATTTTAACGGGTCGCCCGGTTCTTTTTTGATCCAGCCCGGTTCTTTTTTTATCCAGCCCGGTTCTTTTTACACTTCCAGCTGGAGCTCGGGAGCGGCTTTTTGCACAAGATCACGCCGGGTTAGGCTTCCAGGACCTCGGCTAAGCAATTTTAACGGGTCCCCCGGTTCTTTTTTGATCCAGCCCGGTTCTTTTTTTATCCAGCCCGGTTCTTTTTACACTTCCAGCTGGAGCTCGGGAGCGGCTTTTTGCACAAGATCACGCCGTGTTAGGCTTCCAGGACCTCGGCTAAGCAATTTTAACGGGTCGCCCGGTTCTTTTTTGAACCAGCCCGGTTCTTTTTTTGATCCAGCCCGGTTCTTTTTAAACTTCCAGCTGGAGCTCGGGAGCGGCTTTTTGCACAAGATCACGCCGGGTTAGGCTTCCAGGACCTCGGCTAAGCAATTTTAACGGGTCGCCCGGTTCTTTTTTGATCCAGCCCGGTTCTTTTTTTTATCCAGCCTGGTTCTTTTTACACTTCCAGCTGGAGCTCGGGACCGGCTTTTTGCACAAGATCACGCCGTGTTAGGCTTCCAGGACCTCGGCTAAGCAATTTTAACGGGTCGCCCGGTTCTTTTTTGATCCAGCCCGGTTCTTTTTTTATCCAGCCCGGTTCTTTTTACACTTCCAGCTGGAGCTCGGGAGCGGCTTTTTGCACAAGATCACGCCGTGTTAGGCTTCCAGGACCTCGGCTAAGCAATTTTAACGGGTCGCCCGGTTCTTTTTTGATCCAGCCCGGTTCTTTTTTTTATCCAGCCCGGTTCTTTTTACACTTCCAGCTGGAGCTCGGGAGCGGCTTTTTGCACAAGATCACGCCGGGTTAGGCTTCCAGGACCTCGGCAAAGCAATTTTAACGGGTCCCCCGGTTCTTTTTTGATCCAGCCCGGTTCTTTTTTTATCCAGCCCGGTTCTTTTTACACTTCCAGCTGGAGCTCGGGAGCGGCTTTTTGCACAAGATCACGCCGGGTTAGGCTTCCAGGACCTCGGCTAAGCAATTTTAACGGGTCCCCCGGTTCTTTTTTGATCCAGCCCGGTTCTTTTTTTATCCAGCCCGGTTCTTTTTACACTTCCAGCTGGAGCTCGGGAGCGGCTTTTTGCACAAGATCACGCCGTGTTAGGCTTCCAGGACCTCGGCTAAGCAATTTTAACGGGTCGCCCGGTTCTTTTTTGATCCAGCCCGGTTCTTTTTCCACTTCCAGCTGGAGCTCAGCAGCGGCTTTTTGCACAAGATCACGCCGGGTTAGGCTTCCAGGACCTCGGCTAAGCACTTCTAACGGGTCGCCCGGTTCTTTTTTTGAACCAGCCCGGTTCTTTTTACACTTCCAGCTGGAGCTCAGCAGCGGCTTTTTGCACAAGATCACGCCGGGTTAGGGTTCCAGGACCTCGGCTAAGCAATTTTAACGGGCCGCCCGGTTCTTTTTTTGATCCAGCCCGGTTCTTTTTACACTTCCAGCTGGAGCTCAGCAGCGGCTTTTTGCACAAGATCACGCCGGGTTAGGCTTCCAGGACCTCGGCTAAGCACTTCTAACGGGCCCTGGTCCACCCCTGCCAGCGCATTTCAAAACTTGGCATTAATTTCGACCTAAGAGACGAAGTCTGATTTTTTTCTACCACTTGGGCGGCCTTTTTGCACCCAGAACACCCGCACCGGCACCATAAATTCGAAGGGTGCCGAGTGCGTCGGCGCAGATTCTGCGACGGAGTGACACTTCCCTCTTGTGGACATTCGGCGGTAGGTGAAATGCGCACTCGGTCTTCTCTTTTCTTTTCCTTCCAGTGAAACTTTGGCAACATTCTGCGAGCTGCTGGCTTCCAGAACCTCGGCCAAGCAGGTGGAGGATTTTTTTCCACTTCCAGCTGGAGGTGAGGAGGGACTTTTTGGGCAAGATCACGCCGACTTAGCAAGCAAGGTGGAAGTGCCAGCATGCTCCGTGGCTGGAAGTGTGGATGTGGAGCTCCAGCACCCTCCCTGCCTATGGAAGTGTGGAGCTCCAGCACCCTCCCTGCCTATGGAAGTGTGGAGCTCCAGCACCCTCCCTGCCTATGGAAGTGTGGAGCTCCAGCACCCTCCCTGCCTATGGAAGTGTGGAGCTCCAGCACCCTCCCTGCCTATGGAAGTGTGGAGCTCCAGCACCCTCCCTGCCTATGGAAGTGTGGAGCTCCAGCACCCTCCCTGCCTATGGAAGTGTGGAGCTCCAGCACCCTCCCTGCCTATGGAAGTGTGGAGCTCCAGCACCCTCCCTGCCTATGGAAGTGTGGAGCTCCAGCACCCTCCCTGCCTATGGAAGTGTGGAGCTCCAGCACCCTCCCTGCCTATGGAAGTGTGGAGCTCCAGCACCCTCCCTGCCTATGGAAGTGTGGAGCTCCAGCACCCTCCCTGCCTATGGAAGAGCCACCTCCGCGGGCATGCTGCTCAACCACGCCGGCCCAGAGTTCCAGCAGCTCGGCTACACTCTCTCACAAGCCCCGCCTGGAGCTCCCCAGCCCGCCCCTGGTACCTCAACTACCGAGGCCAGCCGCTCGACCAGGCCGGCCCAGAGTTCCAGCCGCTCGGCTTCACTCTCTCACAAGCCCCGCCTGGAGCTCCCCAGCCCGCCCCTGGTACCTCAACTACCGAGGCCAGCCGCTCGACCACGCCGGCGCAGAGTTCCAGCCGCTCGGATAAGCTCTGCCACTCTCCCGCTAAGCAGCCACCGGTAACGGGGAAATGTCGCCGCCTTGTGGACACGCCCTTGTAAATGAATGGGCTTTCGCACTTAGTGCAATTTTCGCCAGCTCCGTGGCTGCAAGTATGGAGCTATGGAGCCACCAGCCAGGCTGGAGCTCTGGAGCTATGGAAGTTTGGAGCTCTGGAGCTATGGAGCTATGGAGCTATGGAGCTATGGAGCTATGGAGCTATGGAGCTCTGGGGCTATGGAGCTATGGAGCTATGGAGCTATGGAAGTATGGAGCTATGGAGCTATGGATGTATGGAGCTATGGAAGTATGGAGCTATGGAGCTATGGAAGTCTGGAGCTATGGAAGTATGGAGCTATGGAGCTATGGAAGTATGGAGCTATGGAGCTATGGAGCTATGGAGCTATGGAGCCACCAGCCAGCACCCTCCGTGGCTCAACCACACCGGCCCAGAGTTCCAGCCGCTCGGCTTCACTCTCTCACAAGCCCCGCCTGGAGCTCCCCAGCCCACCCCTGGTACCTCAACTACCGAGGCCAGCCGCTCGACCAGGCCGGCCGAGAGTTCCAGCCGCTCGGCTTCACTCTCTCACAAGACCCGCCTGGAGCTCCCCGGCCCACCCCTGGTACCTCAACTACCGAGGCCAGCCGCTCGACCACGCCGGCCGAGAGTTCCAGCCGCTCGGCTTCACTCTCTCACAAGACCCGCCTGGAGCTCCCCGGCCCACCCCTGGTACCTCAACTACCGAGGCCAGCCGTTCGACCACGCCGGCGCAGAGTTCCAGCCGCTCGGATAAGCTCTGTCACTCTCCTGCCGCGCAGCCACCGGTAACGGGGAAATGTCGCCGCCTTGTGGACACGCCCTTGTAAATGAATGGGCTTTCGCACTTAGTGCAATTTTCGCCAACTCTCTGACTGGAGCTATGGAAGTATGGAGCTATGGAGCCACCAGCCACCCAGGCTGGAGCTATGGAGCTCTGGAGGTATGGAGCTCTGGTGCTATGGAAGTATGGAGCTATGGAGCTATGGAAGTATGGAGCTATGGAGCTATGGAGCTCTGGAAGTATGGAGCTATGGTGCTATGGAGCTATGGAGCTATGGAGCTATGGAGCTCTGGAAGTATGGAGCTCTGGTGCTATGGAGCTATGGAGCTCTGGTGCTATGGAGCTATGGAGCTCTGGTGCTATGGAGCTCTGGTGCTATGGAGCTCTGGTGCTATGGAGCTATGGTGCTATGGAGCTATGGAGCTCTGGAGGTATGGAGCTCTGGAGGTATGGAGCTCTGGAGGTATGGAGCTCTGGTGCTATGGAGCTATGGAGCTCTGGTGCTATGGAGCTATGGAGCTCTGGTGCTATGGAGCTATGGAGCTCTGGTGCTATGGAGCTATGGAGCTATGGAGCCACCAGCCAGCACCCTCCGTGGCTGGATCAATGGAAGTGTTTTAGGTACCAGGCAGCCAAAGGGCCGGGGCCTCACGCTCGACCACGCCGGCGCAGAGTTCCAGCCGCTCGGATAAGCTCTGTCACTCACCCGCCGCGCAGCCACCGGTAACGGGGAAATGTCGCCGCCTGGCGGACACGCCGTTGTAAATGAATGGGCTTTCGCACTTAGTGCAATTTTCGCCAACTCTCTGACTGGAGCTATGGAAGTATGGAGCTATGGAGCCACCAGCCACCCAGGCTGGAGCTATGGAGCTCTGGAGCTATGGAGCTATGGAGCTCTGGTGCTATGGAGCTATGGAGCTCTGGTGCTATGGAGCTATGGAGCTGGTGCTATGGAGCTATGGAGCTCTGGTGCTATGGAGCTATGGAGCTCTGGTGCTATGGAGCTATGGAGCTCTGGTGCTATGGAGCTATGGAGCTCTGGAGGTATGGAGGTATGGAGCTCTGGTGCTATGGAGCTATGGAGCTCTGGTGCTATGGAGCTCTGGTGCTATGGAGCTATGGAGCTCTGGTGCTATGGAGCTATGGAGCTCTGGTGCTATGGAGCTATGGAGCTCTGGTGCTATGGAGCTCTGGTGCTATGGAGCTATGGAGCTCTGGTGCTATGGAGCTATGGAGCTCTGGTGCTATGGAGCTCTGGTGCTATGGAGCTATGGAGCTCTGGTGCTATGGAGCTCTGGAGCTCTGGAGGTATGGAGCTATGGAGGTATGGAGCCACCAGCCAGCACCCTCCGTGGCTGGATCAATGGAAGTGTTTTAGGTACCAGGCAGCCAAAGGGCCGAGGCCTCACGCTCGACCACGCCGGCGCAGAGTTCCAGCCGCTCGGATAAGCTCTGTCACTCACCCGCCGCGCAGCCACCGGTAACGGGGAAATGTCGCCGCCTGGCGGACACGCCGTTGTAAATGAATGGGCTTTCGCACTTAGTGCAATTTTAGC
>NW_028232390.1:0-15000 GCF_054491065.1 Syngnathus leptorhynchus | reverse complement strand
CGGTGGACAGGGTGGCGCGAATCCGGCCGGGCGGCCCCATCGATTAAGCATTGGTAGGGAGCCGAGGATGAGCCGTGCGAAGTGGCCTCGGAGGCGGTCCGTGGGGGACGACGGGGGGGGACGGGCGTCGGCCCTCCGGCCCGAGCAGAGAACGTTCGGTCACCCAAGCGGGAATCTGCGCCCCGGCCCGAGTCGGACTCGGTCGGTGCGGCCCGCTGAGGCCCTCAACTATTCCCGTACGCGGGGGTCGGGAGCTGCGGCGCTGCGCCGGCGACTTACCCGCGCGAGGCACGCACTGCGTGCGGCCAGGATGCGGAGTTGGATCGGCGCTGGTTGGGAACCCTCGGGGAACGAAGGCGGACGGCGGCCAGCCGGCGCCGACGAACCCGTCGGGGAGGGGGCTGGTGGCAGGCGCGATCGGCACTATTGCTGACTGCCGGGAGGGAAGCTGCGCCCCGGCCGAGTCAGACTCAGCCGTTGCGGCCCCCCCGAGCCCGCAGCGCGTAGCGCGGAAGCCATACGCCCCCCCGATGCGGAGCGACAGACGCCCCCGCGACCGCGGTTGGTCGGGAAGGCTTTTCGGATAGAGGTCGGACGGTGTGTGTGGACGGCTTCCCGTGGTGCCGCCGCTATCAAGCCGGAGGGTTTGAGAAACGACATTCGCGGAAGGACCGGCGCGGCCGGCGGACGCTCGCACGCGCGGCGCCCGACACTCAGCCGCTCGCTCGGCCTCCGTGGATCGTGGCTAGGTGGGATGGATGCCAAACCGGGTCGTCTCGGTCTCGCCGCAGTACGGTCGCGCCGGGGCCTGCGGGGCGGCGCGGGGAGCGCACGCTCACGCGGCGGCCGGGGCGCTAGAGTGCGACCCGCAGTGGGTAGGAACCGTCCACCCGACGTCGGACGAGCCGAGGCCGATGGGGGCCCTACCAAGGCGGGTCATGAGTGCCAGTCGGTCAGTTGGGTGAGGGGGTACTCGGAGGCCCGCCGGGAGCAGACGGGCGACCGGGGATGGGGGGCGTACGCGGGCGGGCGCCGGGAGAAGACGGCCCGTCCGGGGTCGAATCTCGGCCTGTGTTTTCGGAGCCGGCCGGGCATCACGCTCCCTCCTTGGATGGACAACATTCGTAGTTGACACTTTGTGTCATTTTATCCGAGCGGGCGGGCGCCTCGAGAGGCGGACCGTCCGGGGCGACTCTCGGCCTGTGTTTTCGGAGCCGGCCGGGCATCACGCTCCCTCCTTGGATGGACAACATTCGTAGTTGACACTTTGTGTCATTTTATCCGAGCGGGCGGGCGCCTCGAGAGGCGGACCGTCCGGGGCGACTCTCGGCCTGTGTTTTCGGAGCCGGCCGGGCCTCACGCTCCCTCCTTGGATGGACAACATTCGTAGTTGACACTTTGTGTCATTTTATCCGAGCGGGCGGGCGCCGCGAGGCGGACCGTCCGGGGCGACTCTCGGCCTGTGTTTTCGGAGCCGGCCGGGCATCACGCTCCCTCCTTGGATGGACAACATTCGTAGTTGACACTTTGTGTCATTTTATCCGAGCGGGCGGGCGCCTCGAGAGGCGGACCGTCCGGGGCGACTCTCGGCCTGTGTTTTCGGAGCCGGCCGGGCCTCAAGCTCCCTCCTTGGATGGACAACATTCGTAGTTGACACTTTGTGTCATTTTATCCGAGCGGGCGGGCGCCGCGAGGCGGACCGTCCGGGGCGACTCTCGGCCTGTGTTTAAGGAGCCGGCCGGGCATCACGCTCCTTCCTTGGATGGACAACATTCGCAGTTGACACTTTGTGTCATTTTATCCGAGCAGACGGGCGCCTCGAGAGGCGGACCGTCCGGGGCGACTCTCGGCCTGTGTTTTCGGAGCCGGCCGGGCATCACGCTCCCTCCTTGGATGGACAACATTCGTAGTTGACACTTTGTGTCATTTTATCCGAGCGGGCGGGCGCCTCGAGAGGCGGACCGTCCGGGGCGACTCTCGGCCTGTGTTTTCGGAGCCGGCCGGGCCTCAAGCTCCCTCCTTGGATGGACAACATTCGTAGTTGACACTTTGTGTCATTTTATCCGAGCGGGCGGGCGCCGCGAGGCGGACCGTCCGGGGCGACTCTCGGCCTGTGTTTAAGGAGCCGGCCGGGCATCACGCTCCTTCCTTGGATGGACAACATTCGCAGTTGACACTTTGTGTCATTTTATCCGAGCAGACGGGCGCCTCGAGAGGCGGACCGTCCGGGGCGACTCTCGGCCTGTGTTTTCGGAGCCGGCCGGGCATCACGCTCCCTCCTTGGATGGACAACATTCGTAGTTGACACTTTGTGTCATTTTATCCGAGCGGGCGGGCGCCTCGAGAGGCGGACCGTCCGGGGCGACTCTCGGCCTGTGTTTTCGGAGCCGGCCGGGCCTCAAGCTCCCTCCTTGGATGGACAACATTCGTAGTTGACACTTTGTGTCATTTTATCCGAGCGGGCGGGCGCCGCGAGGCGGACCGTCCGGGGCGACTCTCGGCCTGTGTTTAAGGAGCCGGCCGGGCATCACGCTCCTTCCTTGGATGGACAACATTCGCAGTTGACACTTTGTGTCATTTTATCCGAGCAGACGGGCGCCGCGAGGCGGACCGTCCGGGGCGACTCTCGGCCTGTGTTTTCGGAGCCGGCCGGGCATCACGCTCCCTCCTTGGATGGACAACATTCGTAGTTGACACTTTGTGTCATTTTATCCGAGCAGACGGGCGCCGCGAGGCTGACCGTCCGGGGCGACTCTCGGCCTGTGTTTAAGGAGCCGGCCGGGCATCACGCTCCTTCCTTGGATGGACAACATTCGCAGTTGACACTTTGTGTCATTTTGTTCGGCCTGTGTTTAAGGAGGCGGCCGTCCTCCACTCGGTCCGTGTTTAAGGAGCGACACTCGCGCTCCGGTTCGGCCTGTATTTAGGGAGGCGGCCGTCCTCCGCTTGGTCTGTGTTAAGGGCGACACTCGGTCCATGTTTGAGGAGCCTGGCCCTGACGCTCCTCTCCGGCCTGTGTTTAAGGAGGCGGCCGTCCTCCCCTTGGTCTGTGTTAAGGGCGACACTCGGTCCATGTTTGAGGAGCCTGGCCCTGACGCTCCTCTCCGGCCTGTGTTTAAGGAGGCGGCCGTCCTCCCCTTGGTCTGTGTTAAGGGCGACACTCGGTCCATGTTTGAGGAGCCTGGCCCTGACGCTCCTCTCCGGCCTGTGTTTAAGGAGGCGGCCGTCCTCCCCTTGGTCTGTGTTAAGGGCGACACTCGGTCCATGTTTGAGGAGCCTGGCCCTGACGCTCCTCTCCGGCCTGTGTTTAAGGAGGCGGCCGTCCTCCCCTTGGTCTGTGTTAAGGGCGACACTCGGTCCATGTTTGAGGAGCCTGGCCCTGACGCTCCTCTCCGGCCTGTGTTTAAGGAGGCGGCCGTCCTCCCCTTGGTCTGTGTTAAGGGCGACACTCGGTCCATGTTTGAGGAGCCTGGCCCTGACGCTCCTCTCCGGCCTGTGTTTAAGGAGGCGGCCGTCCTCCCCTTGGTCTGTGTTAAGGGCGACACTCGGTCCGTGTTTAAGGAGCCTGGCCCTCGCGCTCCGGTTCGGCCTGTATTTAGGGAGGCGGCCGTCCTCCGCTTGGTCTGTGTTAAGGGCGACACTCGGTCCATGTTTGAGGAGCCTGGCCCTGACGCTCCTCTCCGGCCTGTGTTTAAGGAGGCGGCCGTCCTCCCCTTGGTCTGTGTTAAGGGCGACACTCGGTCCGTGTTTAAGGAGCCTGGCCCTCGCGCTCCGGTTCGGCCTGTATTTAGGGAGGCGGCCGTCCTCCGCTTGGTCTGTGTTAAGGGCGACACTCGGTCCGTGTTTAAGGAGCCGGCCCTGACGCTCCTCTTCGGCCTGTGTTTAAGGAGGCGGCCGTCCTCCACTTCCTTCCATGCACCACCACATTCGCAGTTGACACTTTGCCATTTTTTCAGAGAGGTGACACTTAGTCGTTTTTTCGAAAGTTGACACTTAGCCGTTTTTTCGAAAGTTGACACTTTGCCGTTTTTTCAGAGAGGTGACACTTTGTCGTTTTTTCGAAAGTTGACACTTAGCCGTTTTTTCGAAAGTTGACACTTAGCCGTTTTTTCGAAAGTTGACACTTAGCCGTTTTTTCGAAAGTTGACACTTAGTCACTTTTTCGCCACAGTGACACCTCCAGCGCGTGCCACGGCGCTTTTCAGGTCTTCTATCCGACCTTGTGCTGTCGAGGACGGCGTGTCCGACGCCGTGGGGAGACCAGCACCATCTCCTCCATACTCGTAAACGGGGTGCTTTGGAAAACGGGGGGAAAGTCGATGAGTACACTGACTACTGGGACCATTTCATTGTACTCTGGCGCACCTGAAGACCAAAAAAGGTACTGCACCTTAGCCCGGGTACCTCACCCCCTGGTACCTCGAGGAGAACTTAGAAAAATTTCGACAAATTTTTGGTGAGCTCCAGGGAGAGAGGCTGATTTTTCGCTTTTTGAGGCCGACCGCCGAACCGGCGCGGGGCGGACTCACAAGCCCCGCAGAGCCGTGGGCACTTAGTCGTTTTTTCAGAGAGGCGACACTTAGTCGTTTTTTCAGAGGCGACACTTAGTCGTTTTTTCGAAAGTTGACACTTAGCCGTTTTTTCGAAAGTCGACACTTAGCCGTTTTTTTGGAAAGTTGACACTTAGTCGTTTTTTCGAAAGTTGACACTTAGTCGTTTTTTCGCCACAATTGGCTCTGAGCTCCAGGGGAGAGCCTGGTTTTGCCTTATTTCAGGCCGGCTGGGGAACCGGCGCGGGTCGGATGCACGAGCCCGGCAGAGCCGTGGGCACTTAGAAAATTTTCGCCGATTAAGCTGGGACCTCCAGGCGGAGACCGGCATTCCTCGTCCTCGGGGTTCGACCCAGGAACCGGCGCTGGGCAGACGCCGTAGCCACGCAGAGCCGTGGGCACTTAGAAAATATTCGCCAAGTTGGCTCTGAGCTCCAGGCGGAGAGGCTGGTTTTGCCTTATTTCAGGCCGGCTGGGGAACCGGCGCGGGTCGGATGCACGAGCCCGCAGAGCCGTGGGCACTTTGCCATTTTCTCAGAGTCGACACTTAGTCGTTTTTTCAGAGAGGCGACACTCTGTCGTTTTTTCGAAAGTTGACACTTTGCCGTTTTTTCAGAGAGGCGACACTTAGCCGTTTTTTCGAAAGTTGACACTTAGCCGTTTTTTCGAAAGTCGACACTTAGCCGTTTTTTCAGAGATGTGACACTTTGCCGTTTTTTCGAAAGTCGACACTTAGCCGTTTTTTCAGAGATGTGACACTTAGAAACTTTTTGCCAAGTTGGCTGTGAGCTCCAGGAGGAGACCGTTATTTTTCGTCATTCGAGGCCGACTGCGGAACCGGCGCTGGGCGGACGCCAAAGCTCGGCAGGGCCGTGGGCACTTAGAAACTTTTTGCCAAGTTGGCTGTGAGCTCCAGGAGGAGACCGTTATTTTTCGTCATTCGAGGCCGACTGCGGAACCGGCGCTGGGCGGACGCCAAAGCTCGGCAGGGCCGTGGGCACTTAGAAACTTTTTGCCAAGTTGGCTGTGAGCTCCAGGAGGAGACCGTTATTTTCCGTCATTCGAGGCCGACTGCGGAACCGGCGCTGGGCGGACGCCAAAGCTCGGCAGGGCCGTGGGCACTTAGAAACTTTTTGCCAAGTTGGCTGTGAGCTCCAGGAGGAGACCGTTATTTTTCGTCATTCGAGGCCGACTGCGGAACCGGCGCTGGGCGGACGCCAAAGCTCGGCAGGGCCGTGGGCACTTAGAAACTTTTTGCCAAGTTGGCTGTGAGCTCCAGGAGGAGACCGTTATTTTTCGTCATTCGAGGCCGACTGCGGAACCGGCGCTGGGCGGACGCCAAAGCTCGGCAGGGCCGTGGGCACTTAGAAACTTTTTGCCAAGTTGGCTGTGAGCTCCAGGAGGAGACCGTTATTTTTCGTCATTCGAGGCCGACTGCGGAACCGGCGCTGGGCGGACGCCAAAGCTCGGCAGGGCCGTGGGCACTTAGAAACTTTTTGCCAAGTTGGCTGTGAGCTCCAGGAGGAGACCGTTATTTTTCGTCATTCGAGGCCGACTGCGGAACCGGCGCTGGGCGGACGCCAAAGCTCGGCAGGGCCGTGGGCACTTAGAAACTTTTTGCCAAGTTGGCTGTGAGCTCCAGGAGGAGACCGTTATTTTTCGTCATTCGAGGCCGACTGCGGAACCGGCGCTGGGCGGACGCCAAAGCTCGGCAGGGCCGTGGGCACTTAGAAACTTTTTGCCAAGTTGGCTGTGAGCTCCAGGAGGAGACCGTTATTTTTCGTCATTCGAGGCCGACTGCGGAACCGGCGCTGGGCGGACGCCAAAGCTCGGCAGGGCCGTGGGCACTTAGAAACTTTTTGCCAAGTTGGCTGTGAGCTCCAGGAGGAGACCGTTATTTTTCGTCATTCGAGGCCGACTGCGGAACCGGCGCTGGGCGGACGCCAAAGCTCGGCAGGGCCGTGGGCACTTAGAAACTTTTTGCCAAGTTGGCTGTGAGCTCCAGGAGGAGACCGTTATTTTTCGTCATTCGAGGCCGACTGCGGAACCGGCGCTGGGCGGACGCCAAAGCTCGGCAGGGCCGTGGGCACTTAGAAACTTTTTGCCAAGTTGGCTGTGAGCTCCAGGAGGAGACCGTTATTTTTCGTCATTCGAGGCCGACTGCGGAACCGGCGCTGGGCGGACGCCAAAGCTCGGCAGGGCCGTGGGCACTTAGAAACTTTTTGCCAAGTTGGCTGTGAGCTCCAGGAGGAGACCGTTATTTTTCGTCATTCGAGGCCGACTGCGGAACCGGCGCTGGGCGGACGCCAAAGCTCGGCAGGGCCGTGGGCACTTAGAAACTTTTTGCCAAGTTGGCTGTGAGCTCCAGGAGGAGACCGTTATTTTTCGTCATTCGAGGCCGACTGCGGAACCGGCGCTGGGCGGACGCCAAAGCTCGGCAGGGCCGTGGGCACTTAGAAACTTTTTGCCAAGTTGGCTGTGAGCTCCAGGAGGAGACCGTTATTTTTCGTCATTCGAGGCCGACTGCGGAACCGGCGCTGGGCGGACGCCAAAGCTCGGCAGGGCCGTGGGCACTTAGAAACTTTTTGCCAAGTTGGCTGTGAGCTCCAGGAGGAGACCGTTATTTTTCGTCATTCGAGGCCGACTGCGGAACCGGCGCTGGGCGGACGCCAAAGCTCGGCAGGGCCGTGGGCACTTAGAAACTTTTTGCCAAGTTGGCTGTGAGCTCCAGGAGGAGACCGTTATTTTTCGTCATTCTAGGCCGGCTGCAGAACCGGCGCGGGTCGGATGCACGAGCCCGCAGAGCCGTGGGCACTTTGCCACTTTTTCGCCACAATTGGCTGTGAGCTCCAGGAGGAGACCGTTATTTTTCGTCATTCTAGGCCGGTTGCAGAACCGGCGCGGCTCGGATGCACGAGCCCGCAGAGCCGTGGGCACTTAGAAAATTTTCAGAGAGGCGACACTTTGCCATTTTTTCAGAGAGGTGACACTTAGTCGTTTTTTCGAAAGTTGACACTTAGCCGTTTTTTCGAAAGTTGACACTTAGTCGTTTTTTCGAAAGTTGACACTTAGTCGTTTTTTCGCCAAAGTGCCCACCTCCAGCGCGTGCCACGGCGCTTTCCAGGTCTTCTATCCGACCTTGTGCTGTCGAGGACGGCGTGTCCGACGCCGTGGGGAGACCAGCACCATCTCCTCCATACTCGTAAACGAGGTGCTTTGGAAAACGGGGGGAAAGTCGATGAGTACACTGACTACTGGGACCATTTCATTGTACTCTGGCGCACCTGAAGACCAAAAAAGGTACTGCACCTTAGCCCGGGTACCTCACCCCCTGGTACCTCGAGGAGAACTTAGAAAAATTTCGACAAATTTTTGGTGAGCTCCAGGGAGAGAGGCTGATTTTTTGCTTTTTGAGGCCGACCGCCGAACCGGCGCGGGGCGGACTCACAAGCCCCGCAGAGCCGTGGGCACTTAGTCGTTTTTTCGAAAGTTGACACTTAGCCGTTTTTTCGAAAGTTGACACTTAGCCGTTTTTTCGAAAGTCGACACTTAGCCGTTTTTTCGAAAGTTGACACTTAGTCGTTTTTTCGCCGATTTTGCTGGGACCTCCAGGCGAGGACCGGCGTTTTTCGTCTTCCGGGTCCGACCCGGGAACCAGCGCCGAGCGGACACATTCGCTCGCTAGTGCCGTTGGCACTTAGAAAATTTTTCGTTTGTCATGAGCTCCGGGCGGAGACCGGCGTTTTTCGTCTTCCGGGTTCGACCCGGGAACCAGCGCCGAGCGGACACATTCGCTCGCTAGTGCCGTTGGCACTTAGAAAATTTTTCGTTTGTCATGAGCTCCGGGCGGAGAGCGGCGTTTTTCGTCTTCCGGGTTCGACCCGGGAACCAGCGCCGAGCGGACACATTCGCTCGCTAGTGCCGTTGGCACTTAGAAAATTTTTCGTTTGTCATGAGCTCCGGGCGGAGACCGGCGTTTTTCGTCTTCCGGGTTCGACCCGGGAACCAGCGCCGAGCGGACACATTCGCTCGCTAGTGCCGTTGGCACTTAGAAAATTTTTCGTTTGTCATGAGCTCCGGGCGGAGACCGGCGTTTTTCGTCTTCCGGGTTCGACCCGGGAACCAGCGCCGAGCGGACACATTCGCTCGCTAGTGCCGTTGGCACTTAGAAAATTTTTCGTTTGTCATGAGCTCCGGGCGGAGAGCGGCGTTTTTCGTCTTCCGGGTTCGACCCGGGAACCAGCGCCGAGCGGACACATTCGCTCGCTAGTGCCGTTGGCACTTAGAAAATTTTTCATTTGTCATGAGCTCCGGGCGGAGAGCGGCGTTTTTCGTCTTCCGGGTTCGACCCGGGAACCAGCGCCGAGCGGACACATTCGCTCGCTAGTGCCGTTGGCACTTAGAAAATTTTTCGTTTGTCATGAGCTCCGGGCGGAGAGCGGCGTTTTTCGTCTTCCGGGTTCGACCCGGGAACCAGCGCCGAGCGGACACATTCGCTCGCTAGTGCCGTTGGCACTTAGAAAATTTTTCGTTTGTCATGAGCTCCGGGCGGAGACCGGCGTTTTTCGTCTTCCGGGTTCGACCCGGGAACCAGCGCCGAGCGGACACATTCGCTCGCTAGTGCCGTTGGCACTTAGAAGATTTTTCGTTTGTCATGAGCTCCGGGCGGAGACCGGCGTTTTTCGTCTTCCGGGTTCGACCCGGGAACCAGCGCCGAGCGGACACATTCGCTCGCTAGTGCCGTTGGCACTTAGAAAATTTTTCGTTTGTCATGAGCTCCGGGCGGAGACCGGCATTTTTCGTCATTCGAGGCCGACGGGGGAACCAGCCGGAGCGGACACGTTTGCTCGGAAGAGCCGTTGGCACTTAGAAAAAATTCCGTGTCTCGTGAGCTCCAGGGGGGACAGGCTGGTTTTATTCATCCGTAGCCGACATGGGAACCAGCGCGGAGCGGATTGGTGTTGCGCTGGCATATACCTCATCTCTCTCAGGAGTCCCCCCCTTATACGTGCCGATGGTGTTTTGGAAAACGGGGGGTAACTGGATGAGTACACTGACTAGGGGGACCAGTACACTAGCGAGGGGGACCAGTACACTGACTAGTGGGACCAACACACTATGAGCGCCTGGTACCTAAAATGGAAGTATAGAGGCCGAATTTCGGGCAAGATCACGCCGGGTTAGGCTTCCAGGACCTCGGCTAAGCAATTTTAACGGGTCGCCCGGTTCTTTTTTGATCCAGCCCGGTTCTTTTTTTTATCCAGCCCGGTTCTTTTTACACTTCCAGCTGGAGCTCGGGAGCGGCTTTTTGCACAAGAACACGCCGTGTTAGGCTTCCAGGACCTCGGCTAAGCAATTTTAACGGGTCGCCCGGTTCTTTTTTTTTATCCAGCCCGGTTCTTTTTTTATCCAGCCCGGTTCTTTTTACACTTCCAGCTGGAGCTCGGGAGCGGCTTTTTGCACAAGAACACGCCGTGTTAGGCTTCCAGGACCTCGGCTAAGCAATTTTAACGGGTCGCCCGGTTCTTTTTTTTATCCAGCCCGGTTCTTTTTTTATCCAGCCCGGTTCTTTTTACACTTCCAGCTGGAGCTCGGGAGCGGCTTTTTGCACAAGATCACGCCGTGTTAGGCTTCCAGGACCTCGGCTAAGCAATTTTAACGGGTCGCCCGGTTCTTTTTTGATCCAGCCCGGTTCTTTTTTTTATCCAGCCTGGTTCTTTTTACACTTCCAGCTGGAGCTCGGGAGCGGCTTTTTGCACAAGAACACGCCGTGTTAGGCTTCCAGGACCTCGGCTAAGCAATTTTAACGGGTCGCCCGGTTCTTTTTTGATCCAGCCCGGTTCTTTTTTTTATCCAGCCTGGTTCTTTTTACACTTCCAGCTGGAGCTCGGGAGCGGCTTTTTGCACAAGATCACGCCGTGTTAGGCTTCCAGGACCTCGGCTAAGCAATTTTAACGGGTCGCCCGGTTCTTTTTTGAACCAGCCCGGTTCTTTTTTTGATCCAGCCCGGTTCTTTTTAAACTTCCAGCTGGAGCTCGGGAGCGGCTTTTTGCACAAGATCACGCCGGGTTAGGCTTCCAGGACCTCGGCTAAGCAATTTTAACGGGTCGCCCGGTTCTTTTTTGATCCAGCCCGGTTCTTTTTTTTATCCAGCCTGGTTCTTTTTACACTTCCAGCTGGAGCTCGGGAGCGGCTTTTTGCACAAGATCACGCCGTGTTAGGCTTCCAGGACCTCGGCTAAGCAATTTTAACGGGTCGCCCGGTTCTTTTTTGATCCAGCCCGGTTCTTTTTTTATCCAGCCCGGTTCTTTTTACACTTCCAGCTGGAGCTCGGGAGCGGCTTTTTGCACAAGATCACGCCGTGTTAGGCTTCCAGGACCTCGGCTAAGCAATTTTAACGGGTCGCCCGGTTCTTTTTTGATCCAGCCCGGTTCTTTTTTTTATCCAGCCCGGTTCTTTTTACACTTCCAGCTGGAGCTCGGGAGCGGCTTTTTGCACAAGATCACGCCGTGTTAGGCTTCCAGGACCTCGGCGAAGCAATTTTAACGGGTCGCCCGGTTCTTTTTTGATCCAGCCCGGTTCTTTTTTTTATCCAGCCCGGTTCTTTTTACACTTCCAGCTGGAGCTCGGGAGCGGCTTTTTGCACAAGATCACGCCGGGTTAGGCTTCCAGGA
This sequence comes from Syngnathus leptorhynchus, assembly GCF_054491065.1. NCBI lineage: Eukaryota > Metazoa > Chordata > Actinopteri > Syngnathiformes > Syngnathidae > Syngnathus > Syngnathus leptorhynchus. The sequence goes on along the minus strand of NW_028232390.1, from coordinate 3,776 downwards.
CCTCGGCTAAGCAATTTTAACGGGTCGCCCGGTTCTTTTTTGATCCAGCCCGGTTCTTTTTTTATCCAGCCCGGTTCTTTTTACACTTCCAGCTGGAGCTCGGGAGCGGCTTTTTGCACAAGATCACGCCGGGTTAGGCTTCCAGGACCTCGGCTAAGCAATTTTAACGGGTCCCCCGGTTCTTTTTTGATCCAGCCCGGTTCTTTTTTTATCCAGCCCGGTTCTTTTTACACTTCCAGCTGGAGCTCGGGAGCGGCTTTTTGCACAAGATCACGCCGTGTTAGGCTTCCAGGACCTCGGCTAAGCAATTTTAACGGGTCGCCCGGTTCTTTTTTGAACCAGCCCGGTTCTTTTTTTGATCCAGCCCGGTTCTTTTTAAACTTCCAGCTGGAGCTCGGGAGCGGCTTTTTGCACAAGATCACGCCGGGTTAGGCTTCCAGGACCTCGGCTAAGCAATTTTAACGGGTCGCCCGGTTCTTTTTTGATCCAGCCCGGTTCTTTTTTTTATCCAGCCTGGTTCTTTTTACACTTCCAGCTGGAGCTCGGGACCGGCTTTTTGCACAAGATCACGCCGTGTTAGGCTTCCAGGACCTCGGCTAAGCAATTTTAACGGGTCGCCCGGTTCTTTTTTGATCCAGCCCGGTTCTTTTTTTATCCAGCCCGGTTCTTTTTACACTTCCAGCTGGAGCTCGGGAGCGGCTTTTTGCACAAGATCACGCCGTGTTAGGCTTCCAGGACCTCGGCTAAGCAATTTTAACGGGTCGCCCGGTTCTTTTTTGATCCAGCCCGGTTCTTTTTTTTATCCAGCCCGGTTCTTTTTACACTTCCAGCTGGAGCTCGGGAGCGGCTTTTTGCACAAGATCACGCCGGGTTAGGCTTCCAGGACCTCGGCAAAGCAATTTTAACGGGTCCCCCGGTTCTTTTTTGATCCAGCCCGGTTCTTTTTTTATCCAGCCCGGTTCTTTTTACACTTCCAGCTGGAGCTCGGGAGCGGCTTTTTGCACAAGATCACGCCGGGTTAGGCTTCCAGGACCTCGGCTAAGCAATTTTAACGGGTCCCCCGGTTCTTTTTTGATCCAGCCCGGTTCTTTTTTTATCCAGCCCGGTTCTTTTTACACTTCCAGCTGGAGCTCGGGAGCGGCTTTTTGCACAAGATCACGCCGTGTTAGGCTTCCAGGACCTCGGCTAAGCAATTTTAACGGGTCGCCCGGTTCTTTTTTGATCCAGCCCGGTTCTTTTTCCACTTCCAGCTGGAGCTCAGCAGCGGCTTTTTGCACAAGATCACGCCGGGTTAGGCTTCCAGGACCTCGGCTAAGCACTTCTAACGGGTCGCCCGGTTCTTTTTTTGAACCAGCCCGGTTCTTTTTACACTTCCAGCTGGAGCTCAGCAGCGGCTTTTTGCACAAGATCACGCCGGGTTAGGGTTCCAGGACCTCGGCTAAGCAATTTTAACGGGCCGCCCGGTTCTTTTTTTGATCCAGCCCGGTTCTTTTTACACTTCCAGCTGGAGCTCAGCAGCGGCTTTTTGCACAAGATCACGCCGGGTTAGGCTTCCAGGACCTCGGCTAAGCACTTCTAACGGGCCCTGGTCCACCCCTGCCAGCGCATTTCAAAACTTGGCATTAATTTCGACCTAAGAGACGAAGTCTGATTTTTTTCTACCACTTGGGCGGCCTTTTTGCACCCAGAACACCCGCACCGGCACCATAAATTCGAAGGGTGCCGAGTGCGTCGGCGCAGATTCTGCGACGGAGTGACACTTCCCTCTTGTGGACATTCGGCGGTAGGTGAAATGCGCACTCGGTCTTCTCTTTTCTTTTCCTTCCAGTGAAACTTTGGCAACATTCTGCGAGCTGCTGGCTTCCAGAACCTCGGCCAAGCAGGTGGAGGATTTTTTTCCACTTCCAGCTGGAGGTGAGGAGGGACTTTTTGGCAAGATCACGCCGACTTAGCAAGCAAGGTGGAAGTGCCAGCATGCTCCGTGGCTGGAAGTGTGGATGTGGAGCTCCAGCACCCTCCCTGCCTATGGAAGTGTGGAGCTCCAGCACCCTCCCTGCCTATGGAAGTGTGGAGCTCCAGCACCCTCCCTGCCTATGGAAGTGTGGAGCTCCAGCACCCTCCCTGCCTATGGAAGTGTGGAGCTCCAGCACCCTCCCTGCCTATGGAAGTGTGGAGCTCCAGCACCCTCCCTGCCTATGGAAGTGTGGAGCTCCAGCACCCTCCCTGCCTATGGAAGTGTGGAGCTCCAGCACCCTCCCTGCCTATGGAAGTGTGGAGCTCCAGCACCCTCCCTGCCTATGGAAGTGTGGAGCTCCAGCACCCTCCCTGCCTATGGAAGTGTGGAGCTCCAGCACCCTCCCTGCCTATGGAAGTGTGGAGCTCCAGCACCCTCCCTGCCTATGGAAGTGTGGAGCTCCAGCACCCTCCCTGCCTATGGAAGAGCCACCTCCGCGGGCATGCTGCTCAAACCACGCCGGCCCAGAGTTCCAGCAGCTCGGCTACACTCTCTCACAAGCCCCGCCTGGAGCTCCCCAGCCCGCCCCTGGTACCTTCAACTACCGAGGCCAGCCGCTCGACCAGGCCGGCCCAGAGTTCCAGCCGCTCGGCTTCACTCTCTCACAAGCCCCGCCTGGAGCTCCCCAGCCCGCCCCTGGTACCTCAACTACCGAGGCCAGCCGCTCGACCACGCCGGCGCAGAGTTCCAGCCGCTCGGATAAGCTCTGCCACTCTCCCGCTAAGCAGCCACCGGTAACGGGGAAATGTCGCCGCCTTGTGGACACGCCCTTGTAAATGAATGGGCTTTCGCACTTAGTGCAATTTTCGCCAGCTCCGTGGCTGCAAGTATGGAGCTATGGAGCCACCAGCCAGGCTGGAGCTCTGGAGCTATGGAAGTTTGGAGCTCTGGAGCTATGGAGCTATGGAGCTATGGAGCTATGGAGCTATGGAGCTATGGAGCTCTGGGGCTATGGAGCTATGGAGCTATGGAGCTATGGAAGTATGGAGCTATGGAGCTATGGATGTATGGAGCTATGGAAGTATGGAGCTATGGAGCTATGGAAGTCTGGAGCTATGGAAGTATGGAGCTATGGAGCTATGGAAGTATGGAGCTATGGAGCTATGGAGCTATGGAGCTATGGAGCCACCAGCCAGCACCCTCCGTGGCTCAACCACACCGGCCCAGAGTTCCAGCCGCTCGGCTTCACTCTCTCACAAGCCCCGCCTGGAGCTCCCCAGCCCACCCCTGGTACCTCAACTACCGAGGCCAGCCGCTCGACCAGGCCGGCCGAGAGTTCCAGCCGCTCGGCTTCACTCTCTCACAAGACCCGCCTGGAGCTCCCCGGCCCACCCCTGGTACCTCAACTACCGAGGCCAGCCGCTCGACCACGCCGGCCGAGAGTTCCAGCCGCTCGGCTTCACTCTCTCACAAGACCCGCCTGGAGCTCCCCGGCCCACCCCTGGTACCTCAACTACCGAGGCCAGCCGTTCGACCACGCCGGCGCAGAGTTCCAGCCGCTCGGATAAGCTCTGTCACTCTCCTGCCGCGCAGCCACCGGTAACGGGGAAATGTCGCCGCCTTGTGGACACGCCCTTGTAAATGAATGGGCTTTCGCACTTAGTGCAATTTTCGCCAACTCTCTGACTGGAGCTATGGAAGTATGGAGCTATGGAGCCACCAGCCACCCAGGCTGGAGCTATGGAGCTCTGGAGGTATGGAGCTCTGGTGCTATGGAAGTATGGAGCTATGGAGCTATGGAAGTATGAGCTATGGAGCTATG
>NW_028232389.1:0-40444 GCF_054491065.1 Syngnathus leptorhynchus | reverse complement strand
TTTTTTTCATAACACTTTAACCAGAGTGACGGGAGAGCGGCATTTCAGAAAACGTGCTTATCTCGGCGAGAAAAAGCGATTTCGGCAATAAAATTTAAAACGCGTGTAAAACATAAACCAAACGATGAAATTGGTTATTTCTTCATGTATAATGATCAACTCGATACTCCCTAGCCCCCAACAGCCTTTTTTTTCATAACACTTTAACCAGAGTGACGGGAGAGCGGCATTTCAGAAAACGTGCTTATCTCGGCGAGAAAAAGCGATTTCGGCAATAAAATTTAAAACGCGTGTAAAACATAAACCAAACGATGAAATTGGTTATTTCTTCATGTATAATGATCAACTCAATACTCCCTAGCCCCCAACAGCCTTTTTTTTCATAACACTTTAACCAGAGTGACGGGAGAGCGGCATTTCAGAAAACGTGCTTATCTCGGCGAGAAAAAGCTATTTCGGCAATAAAATTTAAAACGCGTGTAAAACATAAACCAAACGATGAAATTGGTTATTTCTTCATGTATAATGATCAACTCGATACTCCCTAGCCCCCAACAGCCTTTTTTTTCATAACACTTTAACCAGAGTGACGGGAGAGCGGCATTTCAGAAAACGTGCTTATCTCGGCGAGAAAAAGCGATTTCGGCAATAAAATTTAAAACGCGTGTAAAACATAAACCAAACGATGAAATTGGTTATTTCTTCATGTATAATGATCAACTCGATACTCCCTAGCCCCCAACAGCCTTTTTTTTCATAACACTTTAACCAGAGTGACGGGAGAGCGGCATTTCAGAAAACGTGCTTATCTCGGCGAGAAAAAGCGATTTCGGCAATAAAATTTAAAACGCGTGTAAAACATAAACCAAACGATGAAATTGGTTATTTCTTCATGTATAATGATCAACTCGATACTCCCTAGCCCCCAACAGCCTTTTTTTTCATAACACTTTAACCAGAGTGACGGGAGAGCGGCATTTCAGAAAACGTGCTTATCTCGGCGAGAAAAAGCGATTTCGGCAATAAAATTTAAAACGCGTGTAAAACATAAACCAAACGATGAAATTGGTTATTTCTTCATGTATAATGATCAACTCGATACTCCCTAGCCCCCAACAGCCTTTTTTTTCATAACACTTTAACCAGAGTGACGGGAGAGCGGCATTTCAGAAAACGTGCTTATCTCGGCGAGAAAAAGCGATTTCGGCAATAAAATTTAAAACGCGTGTAAAACATAAACCAAACGATGAAATTGGTTATTTCTTCATGTATAATGATCAACTCGATACTCCCTAGCCCCCAACAGCCTTTTTTTTCATAACACTTTAACCAGAGTGACGGGAGAGCGGCATTTCAGAAAACGTGCTTATCTCGGCAAGAAAAAGCGATTTCGGCAATAAAATTCAAAACGCGTGTAAAACATAAACCAAACGATGAAATTGGTTATTTCTTCATGTATAATGATCAACTCGATACTCCCTAGCCCCCAACAGCCTTTTTTTTCATAACAATTTAACCAGAGTGACGGGAGAGCGGCATTTCAGAAAACGTGCTTATCTCGGCGAGAAAAAGCGATTTCGGCAATAAAATTTAAAACGCGTGTAAAACATAAACCAAACGATGAAATTGGTTATTTCTTCATGTATAATGATCAACTCGATACTCCCTAGCCCCCAACAGCCTTTTTTTTCATAACACTTTAACCAGAGTGACGGGAGAGCGGCATTTCAGAAAACGTGCTTATCTCGGCGAGAAAAAGCGATTTCGGCAATAAAATTTAAAACGCGTGTAAAACATAAACCAAACGATGAAATTGGTTATTTCTTCATGTATAATGATCAACTCGATACTCCCTAGCCCCCAACAGCCTTTTTTTTCATAACACTTTAACCAGAGTGACGGGAGAGCGGCATTTCAGAAAACGTGCTTATCTCGGCGAGAAAAAGCGATTTCGGCAATAAAATTTAAAACGCGTGTAAAACATAAACCAAACGATGAAATTGGTTATTTCTTCATGTATAATGATCAACTCGATACTCCCTAGCCCCAACAGCCTTTTTTTTTCATAACACTTTAACCAGAGTGACGGGAGAGCGGCATTTCAGAAAACGTGCTTATCTCGGCGAGAAAAAGCGATTTCGGCAATAAAATTTAAAACGCGTGTAAAACATAAACCAAACGATGAAATTGGTTATTTCTTCATGTATAATGATCAACTCGATACTCCCTAGCCCCCAACAGCCTTTTTTTTCATAACACTTTAACCAGAGTGACGGGAGAGCGGCATTTCAGAAAACGTGCTTATCTCGGCGAGAAAAAGCGATTTCGGCAATAAAATTTAAAACGCGTGTAAAACATAAACCAAACGATGAAATTGGTTATTTCTTCATGTATAATGATCAACTCGATACTCCCTAGCCCCCAACAGCCTTTTTTTTCATAACACTTTAACCAGAGTGACGGGAGAGCGGCATTTCAGAAAACGTGCTTATCTCGGCGAGAAAAAGCGATTTCGGCAATAAAATTTAAAACGCGTGTAAAACATAAACCAAACGATGAAATTGGTTATTTCTTCATGTATAATAATCAACTCGATACTCCCTAGCCCCCAACAGCCTTTTTTTTCATAACACTTTAACCAGAGTGACGGGAGAGCGGCATTTCAGAAAACGTGCTTATCTCGGCGAGAAAAAGCGATTTCGGCAATAAAATTTAAAACGCGTGTAAAACATAAACCAAACGATGAAATTGGTTATTTCTTCATGTATAATGATCAACTCGATACTCCCTAGCCCCCAACAGCCTTTTTTTTCATAACACTTTAACCAGAGTGACGGGAGAGCGGCATTTCAGAAAACGTGCTTATCTCGGCGAGAAAAAGCGATTTCGGCAATAAAATTTAAAACGCGTGTAAAACATAAACCAAACGATGAAATTGGTTATTTCTTCATGTATAATGATCAACTCGATACTCCCTAGCCCCAACAGCCTTTTTTTTTCATAACACTTTAACCAGAGTGACGGGAGAGCGGCATTTCAGAAAACGTGCTTATCTCGGCGAGAAAAAGCGATTTCGGCAATAAAATTTAAAACGCGTGTAAAACATAAACCAAACGATGAAATTGGTTATTTCTTCATGTATAATGATCAACTCGATACTCCCTAGCCCCCAACAGCCTTTTTTTTCATAACACTTTAACCAGAGTGACGGGAGAGCGGCATTTCAGAAAACGTGCTTATCTCGGCGAGAAAAAGCGATTTCGGCAATAAAATTTAAAACGCGTGTAAAACATAAACCAAACGATGAAATTGGTTATTTCTTCATGTATAATGATCAACTCGATACTCCCTAGCCCCCAACAGCCTTTTTTTTCATAACACTTTAACCAGAGTGACGGGAGAGCGGCATTTCAGAAAACGTGCTTATCTCGGCGAGAATAAGCGATTTCGGCAATAAAATTTAAAACGCGTGTAAAACATAAACCAAACGATGAAATTGGTTATTTCTTCATGTATAATGATCAACTCGAGTCGAGCTCCAGGGAGAGAGGCTGATTTTTCGCTTTTTGAGGCCGACCGACGAACCGGCGCGGGGCGGACTCAAAAGCCCGCAGAGCCGTAGGCACTTAGAAAAGTTTCGCCTTTGGCTGTGAGCTCCAGGGGGAGAGGCTGGTTTTGCGTTATTTTAGGCCGGCTGGAGAACCGGCGCGGGTCGGACGCACAATCCCCGCAGAGCCGTGGGCACTTAGAAAATTTTTGCCAAGTTGGCTCTGAGCGCCTGGTACCTAATATGGAAGTATAGAGGCCGACTTTCGGGCAAGATCACGCCGCGTTAGGCTTCCAGGACCCCGGCTAAGCAATTTTACCGGGCCGCCCGGTTCTTTTTTTGAACCAGCCCGGTTCTTTTTACACTTCCAGCTGGAGCTCAGCAGCGGCTTTTTGCGCAAGATCACGCCGGGTTAGGCTTCCAGGACCTCGGCTAAGCAATTCTACCGGGCCGCCCGGTTCTTTTTTTGAACCAGCCCGGTTCTTTTTACACTTCCAGCTGGAGCTCACGAGCGGCTTTTTGGACAAGATCACGCCGTGTTAGGCTTCCAGAGCCCCGGCTAAGCAATTTTACCGGCCCGCCCGGTTCTTTTTTTTAACCAGCCCGGTTCTTTTTACACTTCCAGCTGGAGCTCAGCAGCGGGTTTTTGGACAAGATCACGCCGTGTTAGGCTTCCAGAGCCCCGGCTAAGCAATTTTACAGGGTCGCCCGGTTCTTTTTTTTAACCAGCCCGGTTTTTTTTACACTTCAAGCTGGAGTTCAGCAGCAGCTTTTTGCACAGTATCACGCCGGGTTAGGCTTCCAGAGCCCCGGCTAAGCAATTTTACCGGGTCGCCCGGTTCTTTTTTTAACCAGCCCGGTTCTTTTTACACTTCCAGCTGGAGCTCAGAATCGTGTAAAACATAAACCAAACGATGAAATTGGTTATTTCTTCATGTATAATGATCAACTCGATACTCCCTAGCCCCCAACAGCCTTTTTTTTCATAACACTTTAACCAGAGTGACGGGAGAGCGGCATTTCAGAAAACGTGCTTATCTCGGCAAGAAAAAGCGATTTCGGCAATAAAATTTAAAACGCGTGTAAAACATAAACCAAACGATGAAATTGGTTAATTCTTCATGTATAATGATCAACTCGATACTCCCTAGCCCCCAACAGCCTTTTTTTTCATAACACTTTAACCAGAGTGACGGGAGAGCGGCATTTCAGAAAACGTGCTTATCTCGGCGAGAAAAAGCGATTTCGGCAATAAAATTTAAAACGCGTGTAAAACATAAACCAAACGATGAAATTGGTTATTTCTTCATGTATAATGATCAACTCGATACTCCCTAGCCCCCAACAGCCTTTTTTTTCATAACACTTTAACCAGAGTGACGGGAGAGCGGCATTTCAGAAAACGTGCTTATCTCGGCGAGAAAAAGCGATTTCGGCAATAAAATTTAAAACGCGTGTAAAACATAAACCAAACGATGAAATTGGTTATTTCTTCATGTATAATGATCAACTCGATACTCCCTAGCCCCCAACAGCCTTTTTTTTCATAACACTTTAACCAGAGTGACGGGAGAGCGGCATTTCAGAAAACGTGCTTATCTCGGCGAGAAAAAGCGATTTCGGCAATAAAATTTAAAACGCGTGTAAAACATAAACCAAACGATGAAATTGGTTATTTCTTCATGTATAATGATCAACTCGATACTCCCTAGCCCCCAACAGCCTTTTTTTTCATAACACTTTAACCAGAGTGACGGGAGAGCGGCATTTCAGAAAACGTGCTTATCTCGGCGAGAAAAAGCGATTTCGGCAATAAAATTTAAAACGCGTGTAAAACATAAACCAAACGATGAAATTGGTTATTTCTTCATGTATAATGATCAACTCGATACTCCCTAGCCCCCAACAGCCTTTTTTTTCATAACACTTTAACCAGAGTGACGGGAGAGCGGCATTTCAGAAAACGTGCTTATCTCGGCGAGAAAAAGCGATTTCGGCAATAAAATTTAAAACGCGTGTAAAACATAAACCAAACGATGAAATTGGTTATTTCTTCATGTATAATGATCAACTCGATACTCCCTAGCCCCCAACAGCCTTTTTTTTCATAACACTTTAACCAGAGTGACGGGAGAGCGGCATTTCAGAAAACGTGCTTATCTCGGCGAGAAAAAGCGATTTCGGCAATAAAATTTAAAACGCGTGTAAAACATAAACCAAACGATGAAATTGGTTATTTCTTCATGTATAATGATCAACTCGATACTCCCTAGCCCCCAACAGCCTTTTTTTTCATAACACTTTAACCAGAGTGACGGGAGAGCGGCATTTCAGAAAACGTGCTTATCTCGGCGAGAAAAAGCGATTTCGGCAATAAAATTTAAAACGCGTGTAAAACATAAACCAAACGATGAAATTGGTTATTTCTTCATGTATAATGATCAACTCGATACTCCCTAGCCCCCAACAGCCTTTTTTTTCATAACACTTTAACCAGAGTGACGGGAGAGCGGCATTTCAGAAAACGTGCTTATCTCGGCGAGAAAAAGCGATTTCGGCAATAAAATTTAAAACGCGTGTAAAACATAAACCAAACGATGAAATTGGTTATTTCTTCATGTATAATGATCAACTCGATACTCCCTAGCCCCCAACAGCCTTTTTTTTCATAACACTTTAACCAGAGTGACGGGAGAGCGGCATTTCAGAAAACGTGCTTATCTCGGCGAGAAAAAGCGATTTCGGCAATAAAATTTAAAACGCGTGTAAAACATAAACCAAACGATGAAATTGGTTATTTCTTCATGTATAATGATCAACTCGATACTCCCTAGCCCCCAACAGCCTTTTTTTTCATAACACTTTAACCAGAGTGACGGGAGAGCGGCATTTCAGAAAACGTGCTTATCTCGGCGAGAAAAAGCGATTTCGGCAATAAAATTTAAAACGCGTGTAAAACATAAACCAAACGATGAAATTGGTTATTTCTTCATGTATAATGATCAACTCGATACTCCCTAGCCCCCAACAGCCTTTTTTTTCATAACACTTTAACCAGAGTGACGGGAGAGCGGCATTTCAGAAAACGTGCTTATCTCGGCGAGAAAAAGCGATTTCGGCAATAAAATTTAAAACGCGTGTAAAACATAAACCAAACGATGAAATTGGTTATTTCTTCATGTATAATGATCAACTCGAGTCGAGCTCCAGGGAGAGAGGCTGATTTTTCGCTTTTTGAGGCCGACCGACGAACCGGCGCGGGGCGGACTCAAAAGCCCGCAGAGCCGTAGGCACTTAGAAAAGTTTCGCCTTTGGCTGTGAGCTCCAGGGGGAGAGGCTGGTTTTGCGTTATTTTAGGCCGGCTGGAGAACCGGCGCGGGTCGGACGCACAATCCCCGCAGAGCCGTGGGCACTTAGAAAATTTTTGCCAAGTTGGCTCTGAGCGCCTGGTACCTAATATGGAAGTATGAAGGCCGACTTTCGGGCAAGATCACGCCGCGTTAGGCTTCCAGGACCCCGGCTAAGCAATTTTACCGGGCCGCCCGGTTCTTTTTTTGAACCAGCCCGGTTCTTTTTACACTTCCAGCTGGAGCTCAGCAGCGGCTTTTTGCGCAAGATCACGCCGGGTTAGGCTTCCAGGACCTCGGCTAAGCAATTCTACCGGGCCGCCCGGTTCTTTTTTTGAACCAGCCCGGTTCTTTTTACACTTCCAGCTGGAGCTCACTAGCGGCTTTTTGGACAAGATCACGCCGTGTTAGGCTTCCAGAGCCCCGGCTAAGCAATTTTACCGGCCCGCCCGGTTCTTTTTTTTTAACCAGCCCGGTTCTTTTTACACTTCCAGCTGGAGCTCAGCAGCGGGTTTTTGGACAAGATCACGCCGTGTTAGGCTTCCAGAGCCCCGGCTAAGCAATTTTACAGGGTCGCCCGGTTCTTTTTTTTAACCAGCCCGGTTTTTTTTACACTTCAAGCTGGAGTTCAGCAGCAGCTTTTTGCACAGTATCACGCCGGGTTAGGCTTCCAGAGCCCCGGCTAAGCAATTTTACCGGGCCGCCCGGTTCTTTTTTTTAACCAGCCCGGTTCTTTTTACACTTCCAGCTGGAGCTCAGCAGCGGCTTTTTGGACAAGATCACGCCGTGTTAGGCTTCCAGAGCCCCGGCTAAGCAATTTTACCGGGTCGCCCGGTTCTTTTTTTTAACCAGCCCGGTTCTTTTTACACTTCCAGCTGGAGCTCAGCAGCGGCTTTTTGGACAAGATCACGCCGTGTTAGGCTTCCAGAGCCCCGGCTAAGCAATTTTACCGGGTCGCCCGGTTCTTTTTTTAACCAGCCCGGTTCTTTTTACACTTCCAGCTGGAGCTCAGAATCGTGTAAAACATAAACCAAACGATGAAATTGGTTATTTCTTCATGTATAATGATCAACTCGATACTCCCTAGCCCCCAACAGCCTTTTTTTCATAACACTTTAACCAGAGTGACGGGAGAGCGGCATTTCAGAAAACGTGCTTATCTCGGCGAGAAAAAGCGATTTCGGCAATAAAATTTAAAACGCGTGTAAAACATAAACCAAACGATGAAATTGGTTATTTCTTCATGTATAATGATCAACTCGATACTCCCTAGCCCCCAACAGCCTTTTTTTTCATAACACTTTAACCAGAGTGACGGGAGAGCGGCATTTCAGAAAACGTGCTTATCTCGGCGAGAAAAAGCGATTTCGGCAATAAAATTTAAAACGCGTGTAAAACATAAACCAAACGATGAAATTGGTTATTTCTTCATGTATAATGATCAACTCGATACTCCCTAGCCCCCAACAGCCTTTTTTTTCATAACACTTTAACCAGAGTGACGGGAGAGCGGCATTTCAGAAAACGTGCTTATCTCGGCGAGAAAAAGCGATTTCGGCAATAAAATTTAAAACGCGTGTAAAACATAAACCAAACGATGAAATTGCTTATTTCTTCATGTATAATGATCAACTCGATACTCCCTAGCCCCCAACAGCCTTTTTTTTCATAACACTTTAACCAGAGTGACGGGAGAGCGGCATTTCAGAAAACGTGCTTATCTCGGCGAGAAAAAGCGATTTCGGCAATAATATTTAAAACGCGTGTAAAACATAAACCAAACGATGAAATTGGTTATTTCTTCATGTATAATGATCAACTCGATACTCCCTAGCCCCCAACAGCCTTTTTTTTCATAACACTTTAACCAGAGTGACGGGAGAGCGGCATTTCAGAAAACGTGCTTATCTCGGCGAGAAAAAGCGATTTCGGCAATAAAATTTAAAACGCGTGTAAAACATAAACCAAACGATGAAATTGGTTATTTCTTCATGTATAATGATCAACTCGATACTCCCTAGCCCCCAACAGCCTTTTTTTTCATAACACTTTAACCAGAGTGACGGGAGAGCGGCATTTCAGAAAACGTGCTTATCTCGGCGAGAAAAAGCGATTTCGGCAATAAAATTTAAAACGCGTGTAAAACATAAACCAAACGATGAAATTGGTTATTTCTTCATGTATAATGATCAACTCGATACTCCCTAGCCCCCAACAGCCTTTTTTTTCATAACACTTTAACCAGAGTGACGGGAGAGCGGCATTTCAGAAAACGTGCTTATCTCGGCGAGAAAAAGCGATTTCGGCAATAAAATTTAAAACGCGTGTAAAACATAAACCAAACGATGAAATTGGTTATTTCTTCATGTATAATGATCAACTCGATACTCCCTAGCCCCCAACAGCCTTTTTTTTCATAACACTTTAACCAGAGTGACGGGAGAGCGGCATTTCAGAAAACGTGCTTATCTCGGCGAGAAAAAGCGATTTCGGCAATAAAATTTAAAACGCGTGTAAAACATAAACCAAACGATGAAATTGGTTATTTCTTCATGTATAATGATCAACTCGATACTCCCTAGCCCCCAACAGCCTTTTTTTTCATAACACTTTAACCAGAGTGACGGGAGAGCGGCATTTCAGAAAACGTGCTTATCTCGGCGAGAAAAAGCGATTTCGGCAATAAAATTTAAAACGCGTGTAAAACATAAACCAAACGATGAAATTGGTTATTTCTTCATGTATAATGATCAACTCGATACTCCCTAGCCCCCAACAGCCTTTTTTTTCATAACACTTTAACCAGAGTGACGGGAGAGCGGCATTTCAAAAAACGTGCTTATCTCGGCGAGAAAAAGCGATTTCGGCAATAAAATTTAAAACGCGTGTAAAACATAAACCAAACGATGAAATTGGTTATCTCTTCATGTATAATGCTCAACTCGATACTCCCTAGCCCCCAACAGCCTTTTTTTTCATAACACTTTAACCAGAGTGACGGGAGAGCGGCATTTCAGAAAACGTGCTTATCTCGGCGAGAAAAAGCGATTTCGGCAATAAAATTTAAAACGCGTGTAAAACATAAACCAAACGATGAAATTGGTTATTTCTTCATGTATAATGATCAACTCGATACTCCCTAGCCCCCAACAGCCTTTTTTTTCATAACACTTTAACCAGAGTGACGGGAGAGCGGCATTTCAAAAAACGTGCTTATCTCGGCGAGAAAAAGCGATTTCGGCAATAAAATTTAAAACGCGTGTAAAACATAAACCAAACGATGAAATTGGTTATTTCTTCATGTATAATGATCAACTCGATACTCCCTAGCCCCCAACAGCCTTTTTTTTCATAACACTTTAACCAGAGTGACGGGAGAGCGGCATTTCAGAAAACGTGCTTATCTCGGCGAGAAAAAGCGATTTCGGCAATAAAATTTAAAACGCGTGTAAAACATAAACCAAACGATGAAATTGGTTATTTCTTCATGTATAATGATCAACTCGATACTCCCTAGCCCCCAACAGCCTTTTTTTTCATAACACTTTAACCAGAGTGACGGGAGAGCGGCATTTCAGAAAACGTGCTTATCTCGGCGAGAAAAAGCGATTTCGGCAATAAAATTTAAAACGCGTGTAAAACATAAACCAAACGATGAAATTGGTTATTTCTTCATGTATAATGATCAACTCGATACTCCCTAGCCCCCAACAGCCTTTTTTTTCATAACACTTTAACCAGAGTGACGGGAGAGCGGCATTTCAGAAAACGTGCTTATCTCGGCGAGAAAAAGCGATTTCGGCAATAAAATTTAAAACGCGTGTAAAACATAAACCAAACGATGAAATTGGTTATTTCTTCATGTATAATGATCAACTCGATACTCCCTAGCCCCCAACAGCCTTTTTTTTCATAACACTTTAACCAGAGTGACGGGAGAGCGGCATTTCAGAAAACGTGCTTATCTCGGCGAGAAAAAGCGATTTCGGCAATAAAATTTAAAACGCGTGTAAAACATAAACCAAACGATGAAATTGGTTATTTCTTCATGTATAATGATCAACTCGATACTCCCTAGCCCCCAACAGCCTTTTTTTTCATAACACTTTAACCAGAGTGACGGGAGAGCGGCATTTCAGAAAACGTGCTAATCTCGGCGAGAAAAAGCGATTTCGGCAATAAAATTTAAAACGCGTGTAAAACATAAACCAAACGATGAAATTGGTTATTTCTTCATGTATAATGATCAACTCGATACTCCCTAGCCCCCAACAGCCTTTTTTTTCATAACACTTTAACCAGAGTGACGGGAGAGCGGCATTTCAGAAAACGTGCTTATCTCGGCGAGAAAAAGCGATTTCGGCAATAAAATTTAAAACGCGTGTAAAACATAAACCAAACGATGAAACTGGTTATTTCTTCATGTATAATGATCAACTCGATACTCCCTAGCCCCCAACAGCCTTTTTTTTCATAACACTTTAACCAGAGTGACGGGAGAGCGGCATTTCAGAAAACGTGCTTATCTCGGCGAGAAAAAGCGATTTCGGCAATAAAATTTAAAAAGCGTGTAAAACATAAACCAAACGATGAAATTGGTTATTTCTTCATGTATAATGATCAACTCGATACTCCCTAGCCCCCAACAGCCTTTTTTTTCATAACACTTTAACCAGAGTGACGGGAGAGCGGCATTTCAGAAAACGTGCTTATCTCGGCGAGAAAAAGCGATTTCGGCAATAAAATTTAAAACGCGTGTAAAACATAAACCAAACGATGAAATTGGTTATTTCTTCATGTATAATGATCAACTCGATACTCCCTAGCCCCCAACAGCCTTTTTTTTCATAACACTTTAACCAGAGTGACGGGAGAGCGGCATTTCAGAAAACGTGCTTATCTCGGCGAGAAAAAGCGATTTCGGCAATGAAATTTAAAACGCGTGTAAAACATAAACCAAACGATGAAATTGGTTATTTCTTCATGTATAATGATCAACTCGATACTCCCTAGCCCCCAACAGCCTTTTTTTTCATAACACTTTAACCAGAGTGACGGGAGAGCGGCATTTCAGAAAACGTGCTTATCTCGGCAAGAAAAAGCGATTTCGGCAATAAAATTTAAAACGCGTGTAAAACATAAACCAAACGATGAAATTGGTTATTTCTTCATGTATAATGATCAACTCGATACTCCCTAGCCCCCAACAGCCTTTTTTTTCATAACACTTTAACCAGAGTGACGGGAGAGCGGCATTTCAGAAAACGTGCTTATCTCGGCGAGAAAAAGCGATTTCGGCAATAAAATTTAAAACGCGTGTAAAACATAAACCAAACGATGAAATTGGTTATTTCTTCATGTATAATGATCAACTCGATACTCCCTAGCCCCCAACAGCCTTTTTTTTCATAACACTTTAACCAGAGTGACGGGAGAGCGGCATTTCAGAAAACGTGCTTATCTCGGCGAGAAAAAGCGATTTCGGCAATAAAATTTAAAACGCGTGTAAAACATAAACCAAACGATGAAATTGGTTATTTCTTCATGTATAATGATCAACTCGATACTCCCTAGCCCCCAACAGCCTTTTTTTTCATAACACTTTAACCAGAGTGACGGGAGAGCGGCATTTCAGAAAACGTGCTTATCTCGGCGAGAAAAAGCGATTTCGGCAATAAAATTTAAAACGCGTGTAAAACATAAACCAAACGATGAAATTGGTTATTTCTTCATGTATAATGATCAACTCGATACTCCCTAGCCCCCAACAGCCTTTTTTTCATAACACTTTAACCAGAGTGACGGGAGAGCGGCATTTCAGAAAACGTGCTTATCTCGGCGAGAAAAAGCCATTTCGGCAATAAAATTTAAAACGCGTGTAAAACATAAACCAAACGATGAAATTGGTTATTTCTTCATGTATAATGATCAACTCGATACTCCCTAGCCCCCAACAGCCTTTTTTTTCATAACACTTTAACCAGAGTGACGGGAGAGCGGCATTTCAGAAAACGTGCTTATCTCGGCAAGAAAAAGCGATTTCGGCAATAAAATTTAAAACGCGTGTAAAACATAAACCAAACGATGAAATTGGTTATTTCTTCATGTATAATGATCAACTCGATACTCCCTAGCCCCCAACAGCCTTTTTGTTCATAACACTTTAACCAGAGTGACGGGAGAGCGGCATTTCAGAAAACGTGCTAATCTCGGCGAGAAAAAGCGATTTCGGCAATAAAATTTAAAACGCGTGTAAAACATAAACCAAACGATGAAATTGGTTATTTCTTCATGTATAATGATCAACTCGATACTCCCTAGCCCCCAACAGCCTTTTTTTTCATAACACTTTAACCAGAGTGACGGGAGAGCGGCATTTCAGAAAACGTGCTTATCTCGGCGAGAAAAAGCGATTTCGGCAATAAAATTTAAAACGCGTGTAAAACATAAACCAAACGATGAAATTGGTTATTTCTTCATGTATAATGATCAACTCGATACTCCCTAGCCCCCAACAGCCTTTTTTTTCATAACACTTTAACCAGAGTGACGGGAGAGCGGCATTTCAGAAAACGTGCTTATCTCGGCGAGAAAAAGCGATTTCGGCAATAAAATTTAAAACGCGTGTAAAACATAAACCAAACGATGAAATTGGTTATTTCTTCATGTATAATGATCAACTCGATACTCCCTAGCCCCCAACAGCCTTTTTTTTCATAACACTTTAACCAGAGTGACGGGAGAGCGGCATTTCAGAAAACGTGCTTATCTCGGCGAGAAAAAGCGATTTCGGCAATAAAATTTAAAACGCGTGTAAAACATAAACCAAACGATGAAATTGGTTATTTCTTCATGTATAATGATCAACTCGATACTCCCTAGCCCCCAACAGCCTTTTTTTTCATAACACTTTAACCAGAGTGACGGGAGAGCGGCATTTCAGAAAACGTGCTTATCTCGGCGAGAAAAAGCGATTTCGGCAATAAAATTTAAAACGCGTGTAAAACATAAACCAAACGATGAAATTGGTTATTTCTTCATGTATAATGATCAACTCGATACTCCCTAGCCCCCAACAGCCTTTTTTTTCATAACACTTTAACCAGAGTGACGGGAGAGCGGCATTTCAGAAAACGTGCTTATCTCGGCGAGAAAAAGCGATTTCGGCAATAAAATTTAAAACGCGTGTAAAACATAAACCAAACGATGAAATTGGTTATTTCTTCATGTATAATGATCAACTCGATACTCCCTAGCCCCCAACAGCCTTTTTTTTCATAACACTTTAACCAGAGTGACGGGAGAGCGGCATTTCAGAAAACGTGCTTATCTCGGCGAGAAAAAGCGATTTCGGCAATAAAATTTAAAACGCGTGTAAAACATAAACCAAACGATGAAATTGGTTATTTCTTCATGTATAATGATCAAGTCGATACTCCCTAGCCCCCAACAGCCTTTTTTTTCATAACACTTTAACCAGAGTGACGGGAGAGCGGCATTTCAGAAAACGTGCTTATCTCGGCGAGAAAAAGCGATTTCGGCAATAAAATTTAAAACGCGTGTAAAACATAAACCAAACGATGAAATTGGTTATTTCTTCATGTATAATGATCAACTCGATACTCCCTAGCCCCCAACAGCCTTTTTTTTCATAACACTTTAACCAGAGTGACGGGAGAGCGGCATTTTAGAAAACGTGCTTATCTCGGCGAGAAAAAGCGATTTCGGCAATAAAATTTAAAACGCGTGTAAAACATAAACCAAACGATGAAATTGGTTATTTCTTCATGTATAATGATCAACTCGATACTCCCTAGCCCCCAACAGCTTTTTTTTTCATAACACTTTAACCAGAGTGACGGGAGAGCGGCATTTCAGAAAACGTGCTTATCTCGGCGAGAAAAAGCGATTTCGGCAATAAAATTTAAAACGCGTGTAAAACATAAACCAAACGATGAAATTGGTTATTTCTTCATGTATAATGATCAACTCGATACTCCCTAGCCCCCAACAGCCTTTTTTTTCATAACACTTTAACCAGAGTGACGGGAGAGCGGCATTTCAGAAAACGTGCTTATCTCGGCGAGAAAAAGCGATTTCGGCAATAAAATTTAAAATGCGTGTAAAACATAAACCAAACGATGAAATTGGTTATTTCTTCATGTATAATGATCAACTCGATACTCCCTAGCCCCCAACAGCCTTTTTTTTCATAACACTTTAACCAGAGTGACGGGAGAGCGGCATTTCAGAAAACGTGCTTATCTCGGCGAGAAAAAGCGATTTCGGTAATAAAATTTAAAACGCGTGTAAAACATAAACCAAACGATGAAATTGGTTATTTCTTCATGTATAATGATCAACTCGATACTCCCTAGCCCCCAACAGCCTTTTTTTTCATAACACTTTAACCAGAGTGACGGGAGAACGGCATTTCAGAAAACGTGCTTATCTCGGCAAGAAAAAGCGATTTCGGCAATAAAATTTAAAACGCGTGTAAAACATAAACCAAACGATGAAATTGGTTATTTCTTCATGTATAATGATCAACTCGATACTCCCTAGCCCCCAACAGCCTTTTTTTTCATAACACTTTAACCAGAGTGACGGGAGAGCGGCATTTCAGAAAACGTGCTTATCTCGGCGAGAAAAAGCGATTTCGGCAATAAAATTTAAAACGCGTGTAAAACATAAACCAAACGATGAAATTGGTTATTTCTTCATGTATAATGATCAACTCGATACTCCCTAGCCCCCAACAGCCTTTTTTTTCATAACACTTTAACCAGAGTGACGGGAGAGCGGCATTTCAGAAAACGTGCTTATCTCGGCGAGAAAAAGCGATTTCGGCAATAAAATTTAAAACGCGTGTAAAACATAAACCAAACGATGAAGTTGGTTATTTCTTCATGTATAATGATCAACTCGATACTCCCTAGCCCCCAACAGCCTTTTTTTTCATAACACTTTAACCAGAGTGACGGGAGAGCGGCATTTCAGAAAACGTGCTTATCTCGGCGAGAAAAAGCGATTTCGGCAATAAAATTTAAAACGCGTGTAAAACATAAACCAAACGATGAAATTGCTTATTTCTTCATGTATAATGATCAACTCGATACTCCCTAGCCCCCAACAGCCTTTTTTTTCATAACACTTTAACCAGAGTGACGGGAGAGCGGCATTTCAGAAAACGTGCTTATCTCGGCGAGAAAAAGCGATTTCGGCAATAAAATTTAAAACGCGTGTAAAACATAAACCAAACGATGAAATTGGTTATTTCTTCATGTATAATGATCAACTCGATACTCCCTAGCCCCCAACAGCCTTTTTTTTCATAACACTTTAACCAGAGTGACGGGAGAGCGGCATTTCAGAAAACGTGCTTATCTCGGCGAGAAAAAGCGATTTCGGCAATAAAATTTAAAACGCGTGTAAAACATAAACCAAACGATGAAATTGGTTATTTCTTCATGTATAATGATCAACTCGATACTCCCTAGCCCCCAACAGCCTTTTTTTTCATAACACTTTAACCAGAGTGACGGGAGAGCGGCATTTCAGAAAACGTGCTTATCTCGGCGAGAAAAAGCGATTTCGGCAATAAAATTTAAAACGCGTGTAAAACATAAACCAAACGATGAAATTGGTTATTTCTTCATGTATAATGATCAACTCGATACTCCCTAGCCCCCAACAGCCTTTTTTTTCATAACACTTTAACCAGAGTGACGGGAGAGCGGCATTTCAGAAAACGTGCTTATCTCGGCGAGAAAAAGCGATTTCGGCAATAAAATTTAAAACGCGTGTAAAACATAAACCAAACGATGAAATTGGTTATTTCTTCATGTATAATGATCAACTCGATACTCCCTAGCCCCCAACAGCCTTTTTTTTCATAACACTTTAACCAGAGTGACGGGAGAGCGGCATTTCAGAAAACGTGCTTATCTCGGCGAGAAAAAGCGATTTCGGCAATAAAATTTAAAACGCGTGTAAAACATAAACCAAACGATGAAATTGCTTATTTCTTCATGTATAATGATCAACTCGATACTCCCTAGCCCCCAACAGCCTTTTTTTTCATAACACTTTAACCAGAGTGACGGGAGAGCGGCATTTCAGAAAACGTGCTTATCTCGGCGAGAAAAAGCGATTTCGGCAATAAAATTTAAAACGCGTGTAAAACATAAACCAAACGATGAAATTGGTTATTTCTACATGTATAATGATCAACTCGATACTCCCTAGCCCCCAACAGCCTTTTTTTTCATAACACTTTAACCAGAGTGACGGGAGAGCGGCTTTTCAGAAAACGTGCTTATCTCGGCGAGAAAAAGCGATTTCGGCAATAAAATTTAAAACGCGTGTAAAACATAAACCAAACGATGAAATTGGTTATTTCTTCATGTATAATGATCAACTCGATACTCCCTAGCCCCCAACAGCCTTTTTTTTCATAACACTTTAACCAGAGTGACGGGAGAGCGGCATTTCAGAAAACGTGCTTATCTCGGCGAGAAAAAGCGATTTCGGCAATAAAATTTAAAACGCGTGTAAAACATAAACCAAACGATGAAATTGGTTATTTCTTCATGTATAATGATCAACTCGATACTCCCTAGCCCCCAACAGCCTTTTTTTTCATAACACTTTAACCAGAGTGACGGGAGAGCGGCATTTCAGAAAACGTGCTTATCTCGGCGAGAAAAAGCGATTTCGGCAATAAAATTTAAAACGCGTGTAAAACATAAACCAAACGATGAAATTGCTTATTTCTTCATGTATAATGATCAACTCGATACTCCCTAGCCCCCAACAGCCTTTTTTTTCATAACACTTTAACCAGAGTGACGGGAGAGCGGCATTTCAGAAAACGTGCTTATCTCGGCGAGAAAAAGCGATTTCGGCAATAAAATTTAAAACGCGTGTAAAACATAAACCAAACGATGAAATTGGTTATTTCTTCATGTATAATGATCAACTCGATACTCCCTAGCCCCCAACAGCCTTTTTTTTCATAACACTTTAACCATAGTGACGGGAGAGCGGCATTTCAGAAAACGTGCTTATCTCGGCGAGAAAAAGCGATTTCGGCAATAAAATTTAAAACGCGTGTAAAACATAAACCAAACGATGAAATTGGTTATTTCTTCATGTATAATGATCAACTCGATACTCCCTAGCCCCCAACAGCCTTTTTTTTCATAACACTTTAACCAGAGTGACGGGAGAGCGGCATTTCAGAAAACGTGCCTATCTCGGCGAGAAAAAGCGATTACGGCAATAAAATTTAAAACGCGTGTAAAACATAAACCAAACGATGAAATTGGTTATTTCTTCATGTATAATGATCAACTCGATACTCCCTAGCCCCCAACAGCCTTTTTTTTCATAACACTTTAACCAGAGTGACGGGAGAGCGGCATTTCAGAAAACGTGCTTATCTCGGCGAGAAAAAGCGATTTCGGCAATAAAATTTAAAAC
This sequence comes from Syngnathus leptorhynchus, assembly GCF_054491065.1. Taxonomy (NCBI): domain Eukaryota; kingdom Metazoa; phylum Chordata; class Actinopteri; order Syngnathiformes; family Syngnathidae; genus Syngnathus; species Syngnathus leptorhynchus. Next base: position 22,066 of record NW_028232389.1, on the reverse strand, counting down.
GCGTGTAAAACATAAACCAAACGATGAAATTGGTTATTTCTTTATGTATAATGATCAACTCGATACTCCCTAGCCCCCAACAGCCTTTTTTTTCATAACACTTTAACCAGAGTGACGGGAGAGCGGCATTTCAGAAAACGTGCTTATCTCGGCGAGAAAAAGCGATTTCGGCAATAAAATTTAAAACGCGTGTAAAACATAAACCAAACGATGAAATTGGTTATTTCTTCATGTATAATGATCAACTCGATACTCCCTAGCCCCCAACAGCCTTTTTTTTCATAACACTTTAACCAGAGTGACGGGAGAGCGGCATTTCAGAAAACGTGCTTATCTCGGCGAGAAAAAGCGATTTCGGCAATAAAATTTAAAACGCGTGTAAAACATAAACCAAACGATGAAATTGGTTATTTCTTCATGTATAATGATCAACTCGATACTCCCTAGCCCCCAACAGCCTTTTTTTTCATAACACTTTAACCAGAGTGACGGGAGAGCGGCATTTCAGAAAACGTGCTTATCTCGGCGAGAAAAAGCGATTTCGGCAATAAAATTTAAAACGCGTGTAAAACATAAACCAAACGATGAAATTGGTTATTTCTTCATGTATAATGATCAACTCGATACTCCCTAGCCCCCAACAGCCTTTTTTTTCATAACACTTTAACCAGAGTGACGGGAGAGCGGCATTTCAGAAAACGTGCTTATCTCGGCGAGAAAAAGCGATTTCGGCAATAAAATTTAAAACGCGTGTAAAACATAAACCAAACGATGAAATTGGTTATTTCTTCATGTATAATGATCAACTCGATACTCCCTAGCCCCCAACAGCCTTTTTTTTCATAACACTTTAACCAGAGTGACGGGAGAGCGGCATTTCAGAAAACGTGCTTATCTCGGCGAGAAAAAGCGATTTCGGCAATAAAATTTAAAACGCGTGTAAAACATAAACCAAACGATGAAATTGGTTATTTCTTCATGTATAATGATCAACTCGATACTCCCTAGCCCCCAACAGCCTTTTTTTTCATAACACTTTAACCAGAGTGACGGGAGAGCGGCATTTCAGAAAACGTGCTTATCTCGGCGAGAAAAAGCGATTTCGGCAATAAAATTTAAAACGCGTGTAAAACATAAACCAAACGATGAAATTGGTTATTTCTTCATGTATAATGATCAACTCGATACTCCCTAGCCCCCAACAGCCTTTTTTTTCATAACACTTTAACCAGAGTGACGGGAGAGCGGCATTTCAGAAAACGTGCTTATCTCGGCGAGAAAAAGCGATTTCGGCAATAAAATTTAAAACGCGTGTAAAACATAAACCAAACGATGAAATTGGTTATTTCTTCATGTATAATGATCAACTCGATACTCCCTAGCCCCCAACAGCCTTTTTTTTCATAACACTTTAACCAGAGTGACGGGAGAGCGGCATTTCAGAAAACGTGCTTATCTCGGCGAGAAAAAGCGATTTCGGCAATAAAATTTAAAACGCGTGTAAAACATAAACCAAACGATGAAATTGGTTATTTCTTCATGTATAATGATCAACTCGATACTCCCTAGCCCCCAACAGCCTTTTTTTTCATAACACTTTAACCAGAGTGACGGGAGAGCGGCATTTCAGAAAACGTGCTTATCTCGGCGAGAAAAAGCGATTTCGGCAATAAAATTTAAAACGCGTGTAAAACATAAACCAAACGATGAAATTGCCTATTTCTTCATGTATAATGATCAACTCGATACTCCCTAGCCCCCAACAGCCTTTTTTTTCATAACACTTTAACCAGAGTGACGGGAGAGCGGCATTTCAGAAAACGTGCTTATCTCGGCGAGAAAAAGCGATTTCGGCAATAAAATTTAAAACGCGTGTAAAACATAAACCAAACGATGAAATTGGTTATTTCTTCATGTATAATGATCAACTCGATACTCCCTAGCCCCCAACAGCCTTTTTTTTCATAACACTTTAACCAGAGTGACGGGAGAGCGGCATTTCAGAAAACGTGCTTATCTCGGCGAGAAAAAGCGATTTCGGCAATAAAATTTAAAACGCGTGTAAAACATAAACCAAACGATGAAATTGGTTATTTCTTCATGTATAATGATCAACTCGAGTCGAGCTCCAGGGAGAGAGGCTGATTTTTCGCTTTTTGAGGCCGACCGACGAACCGGCGCGGGGCGGACTCAAAAGCCCGCAGAGCCGTAGGCACTTAGAAAAGTTTCGCCTTTGGCTGTGAGCTCCAGGGGGAGAGGCTGGTTTAGCGTTATTTTAGGCCGGCTGGAGAACCGGCGCGGGTCGGACGCACAATCCCCGCAGAGCCGTGGGCACTTAGAAAATTTTTGCCAAGTTGGCTCTGAGCGCCTGGTACCTAATATGGAAGTATAGAGGCCGACTTTCGGGCAAGATCACGCCGCGTTAGGCTTCCAGGACCCCGGCTAAGTAATTTTACCGGGCCGCCCGGTTCTTTTTTTGAACCAGCCCGGTTCTTTTTACACTTCCAGCTGGAGCTCAGCAGCGGCTTTTTGCGCAAGATCACGCCGGGTTAGGCTTCCAGGACCTCGGCTAAGCAATTCTACCGGGCCGCCCGGTTCTTTTTTTTGAACCAGCCCGGTTCTTTTTACACTTCCAGCTGGAGCTCACGAGCGGCTTTTTGGACAAGATCACGCCGTGTTAGGCTTCCAGAGCCCCGGCTAAGCAATTTTACCGGCCCGCCCGGTTCTTTTTTTTAACCAGCCCGGTTCTTTTTACACTTCCAGCTGGAGCTCAGCAGCGGGTTTTTGGACAAGATCACGCCGTGTTAGGCTTCCAGGGCCCCGGCTAAGCAATTTTACAGGGTCGCCCGGTTCATTTTTTTAACCAGCCCGGTTTTTTTTACCACTTCCAGCTGGAGCTCAGCAGCGGCTTTTTGGACAAGATCACGCCGTGTTAGGCTTCCAGAGCCCCGGCTAAGCAATTTTACCGGGTCGCCCGGTTCTTTTTTTTAACCAGCCCGGTTCTTTTTACACTTCCAGCTGTAGCTCAGCAGCGGCTTTTTGGACAAGATCACGCCGTGTTAGGCTTCCAGAGCCCCGGCTAAGCAATTTTACCGGGTCGCCCGGTTCTTTTTTTAACCAGCCCGGTTCTTTTTACACATCCAGCTGGAGCTCAGCAGTGACGGGAGAGCGGCATTTCAGAAAACGTGCTTATCTCGGCGAGAAAAAGCGATTTCGGCAATAAAATTTAAAACGCGTGTAAAACATAAACCAAACGATGAAATTGGTTATTTCTTCATGTATAATGATCAACTCGATACTCCCTAGCCCCCAACAGCCTTTTTTTCATAACGCTTTAACCAGAGTGACGGGAGAGCGGCATTTCAGAAAACGTGCTTATCTCGGCGAGAAAAAGCGATTTCGGCAATAAAATTTAAAACGCGTGTAAAACATAAACCAAACGATGAAATTGGTTATTTCTTCATGTATAATGATCAACTCGAGTCGAGCTCCAGGGAGAGAGGCTGATTTTTCGCTTTTTGAGGCCGACCGACGAACCGGCGCGGGGCGGACTCAAAAGCTCGCAGAGCCGTAGGCACTTAGAAAAGTTTCGCCTTTGGCTGTGAGCTCCAGGGGGAGAGGCTGGTTTTGCGTTATTTCAGGCCGGCTGGAGAACCGGCGCGGGTCGGACGCACAATCCCCGCAGAGCCGTGGGCACTTAGAAAATTTTCGCCAAGTTGGCTCTGAGCGCCTGGTACCTAATATGGAAGTATAGAGGCCGACTTTCGGGCAAGATCACGCCGCGTTAGGCTTCCAGGACCCCGGCTAAGCAATTTTACCGGGCCGCCCGGTTCTTTGTTTGAACCAGCCCGGTTCTTTTTACACTTCCAGCTGGAGCTCAGCAGCGGCTTTTGGCGCAAGATCACGCCGGGTTAGGCTTCCAGGACCTCGGCTAAGCAATTCTACCGGGCCGCCCGGTTCTTTTTTTGAACCAGCCCGGTTCTTTTTACACTTCCAGCTGGAGCTCACGAGCGGCTTTTGGGACAAGATCACGCCGTGTTAGGCTTCCAGAGCCCCGGCTAAGCAATTTTACCGGCCCGCCCGGTTCTTTTTTTTTTAACCAGCCCGGTTCTTTTTACACTTCCAGCTGGAGCTCAGCAGCGGCTTTTTGGACAATATCACGCCGGGTTAGGCTTCCAGGACCCCGGCTAAGCAATTTTACCGGGCCGCCCGGTTCTTTTTTTTAACCAGCCCGGTTCTTTTTACACTTCCAGCTGTAGCTCAGCAGCGGCTTTTTGGACAAGATCACGCCGTGTTAGGCTTCCAGAGCCCCGGCTAAGCAATTTTACCGGGTCGCCCGGTTCTTTTTTTAACCAGCCCGGTTCTTTTTACACATCCAGCATTTCAACCTGCAAGCAATATGACCTGAAAAGAAAATCACAGTTTATTTACAAAAATCTGATTTTTTGGGGATCAGCTCTCCCTCAAATGGCACGGCTTACTTGAAAGAAGTACAGACTGTTTTGCTTCTGGTTCAGCTTTTTCTTTTAGATGTTTTCTAAAATAGCCGGAAATAGCTTACATTTTAGTTTGTTGTCTGACACCGGTTGAGTGCAAGTCATCCAGTTTGTTGTCTGACACCGGTTGAGTGCAAGTCATCCAGTCTTGGATGAGATTGATTTATCTCAATTTAATTTGCATATTGACAAAAACTGGAGCAAATATCTTAAGGCTGAAAGTACAAAAACAAACAGATGACATAATTTACATCAAGCAATACTGACAGAGAAATGTCTGCCTATATAATATGTACAAGCTCAGCAGTGACGGGAGAGCGGCATTTCAGAAAACGTGCTTATCTCGGCGAGAAAAAGCGATTTCGGCAATAAAATTTAAAACGCGTGTAAAACATAAACCAAACGATGAAATTGGTTATTTCTTCATGTATAATGATCAACTCGATACTCCCTAGCCCCCAACAGCCTTTTTTTTCATAACACTTTAACCAGAGTGACGGGAGAGTGGCATTTCAGAAAACGTGCTTATCTCGGCGAGAAAAAGCGATTTCGGCAATAAAATTTAAAACGCGTGTAAAACATAAACCAAACGATGAAATTGGTTATTTCTTCATGTATAATGATCAACTCGATACTCCCTAGCCCCCAACAGCCTTTTTTTTCACAACACTTTAACCAGAGTGACGGGAGAGCGGCATTTCAGAAAACGTGCTTATCTCGGCGAGAAAAAGCGATTTCGGCAATAAAATTTAAAACGCGTGTAAAACATAAACCAAACGATGAAATTGGTTATTTCTTCATGTATAATGATCAACTCGATACTCCCTGGCCCCCAACAGCCTTTTTTTTCATAACACTTTAACCAGAGTGACGGGAGAGCGGCATTTCAGAAAACGTGCTTATCTCGGCGAGAAAAAGCGATTTCGGCAATAAAATTTAAAACGCGTGTAAAACATAAACCAAACGATGAAATTGGTTATTTCTTCATGTATAATGATCAACTCGATACTCCCTAGCCCCCAACAGCCTTTTTTTTCATAACACTTTAACCAGAGTGACGGGAGAGCGGCATTTCAGAAAACGTGCTTATCTCGGCGAGAAAAAGCGATTTCGGCAATAAAATTTAAAATGCGTGTAAAACATAAACCAAACGATGAAATTGGTTATTTCTTCATGTATAATGATCAACTCGATACTCCCTAGCCCCCAACAGCCTTTTTTTTCATAACACTTTAACCAGAGTGACGGGAGAGCGGCTTTTCAGAAAACGTGCTTATCTCGGCGAGAAAAAGCGATTTCGGCAATAAAATTTAAAACGCGTGTAAAACATAAACCAAACGATGAAATTGGTTATTTCTTCATGTATAATGATCAACTCGATACTCCCTAGCCCCCAACAGCCTTTTTTTTCATAACACTTTAACCAGAGTGACGGGAGAGCGGCATTTCAGAAAACGTGCTTATCTCGGCGAGAAAAAGCGATTTCGGCAATAAAATTTAAAACGCGTGTAAAACATAAACCAAACGATGAAATTGGTTATTTCTTCATGTATAATGATCAACTCGATACTCCCTAGCCCCCAACAGCCTTTTTTTTCATAACACTTTAACCAGAGTGACGGGAGAGCGGCATTTCAGAAAACGTGCTTATCTCGGCGAGAAAAAGCGATTTCGTCAATAAAATTTAAAACGCGTGTAAAACATAAACCAAACGATGAAATTGGTTATTTCTTCATGTATAATGATCAACTCGATACTCCCTAGCCCCCAACAGCCTTTTTTTTCATAACACTTTAACCAGAGTGACGGGAAAACGGCATTTCAGAAAACGTGCTTATCTCGGCGAGAAAAAGCGATTTCGGCAATAAAATTTAAAACGCGTGTAAAACATAAACCAAACGATGAAATTGGTTATTTCTTCATGTATAATGATCAACTCGATACTCCCTAGCCCCCAACAGCCTTTTTTTTCATAACACTTTAACCAGAGTGACGGGAGAGCGGCATTTCAGAAAACGTGCTTATCTCGGCGAGAAAAAGCGATTTCGGCAATAAAATTTAAAACGCGTGTAAAACATAAACCAAACGATGAAATTGGTTATTTCTTCATGTATAATGATCAACTCGATACTCCCTAGCCCCCAACAGCCTTTTTTTTCATAACACTTTAACCAGAGTGACGGGAGAGCGGCATTTCAGAAAACGTGCTTATCTCGGCGAGAAAAAGCGATTTCGGCAATAAAATTTAAAACGCGTGTAAAACATAAACCAAACGATGAAATTGGTTATTTCTTCATGTATAATGATCAACTCGATACTCCCTAGCCCCCAACAGCCTTTTTTTTCATAACACTTTAACCAGAGTGACGGGAGAGCGGCATTTCAGAAAACGTGCTTATCTCGGCGAGAAAAAGCGATTTCGGCAATAAAATTTAAAACGCGTGTAAAACATAAACCAAACGATGAAATTGGTTATTTCTTCATGTATAATGATCAACTCGATACTCCCTAGCCCCCAACAGCCTTTTTTTTCATAACACTTTAACCAGAGTGACGGGAGAGCGGCATTTCAGAAAACGTGCTTATCTCGGCGAGAAAAAGCGATTTCGGCAATAAAATTTAAAACGCGTGTAAAACATAAACCAAACGATGAAATTGGTTATTTCTTCATGTATAATGATCAACTCGATACTCCCTAGCCCCCAACAGCCTTTTTTTTCATAACACTTTAACCAGAGTGACGGGAGAGCGGCATTTCAGAAAACGTGCTTATCTCGGCGAGAAAAAGCGATTTCGGCAATAAAATTTAAAACGCGTGTAAAACATAAACCAAACGATGAAATTGGTTATTTCTTCATGTATAATGATCAACTCGATACTCCCTAGCCCCCAACAGCCTTTTTTTTCATAACACTTTAACCAGAGTGACGGGAGAGCAGCATTTCAGAAAACGTGCTTATCTCGGCGAGAAAAAAGCGATTTCGGCAATAAAATTTAAAACGCGTGTAAAACATAAACCAAACGATGAAATTGGTTATTTCTTCATGTATAATGATCAACTCGATACTCCCTAGCCCCCAACAGCCTTTTTTTTCATAACACTTTAACCAGAGTGACGGGAGAGCGGCATTTCAGAAAACGTGCTTATCTCGGCGAGAAAAAGCGATTTCGGCAATAAAATTTAAAACGCGTGTAAAACATAAACCAAACGATGAAATTGGTTATTTCTTCATGTATAATGATCAACTCGATACTCCCTAGCCCCCAACAGCCTTTTTTTTCATAACACTTTAACCAGAGTGACGGGAGAGCGGCATTTCAGAAAACGTGCTTATCTCGGCGAGAAAAAGCGATTTCGGCAATAAAATTTAAAACGCGTGTAAAACATAAACCAAACGATGAAATTGGTTATTTCTTCATGTATAATGATCAACTCGATACTCCCTAGCCCCCAACAGCCTTTTTTTTCATAACACTTTAACCAGAGTGACGGGAGAGCGGCATTTCAGAAAACGTGCTTATCTCGTCGAGAAAAAGCGATTTCGGCAATAAAATTTAAAACGCGTGTAAAACATAAACCAAACGATGAAATTGGTTATTTCTTCATGTATAATGATCAACTCGATACTCCCTAGCCCCCAACAGCCTTTTTTTTCACAACACTTTAACCAGAGTGACGGGAGAGCGGCATTTCAGAAAACGTGCTTATCTCGGCGAGAAAAAGCGATTTCGGCAATAAAATTTAAAACGCGTGTAAAACATAAACCAAACGATGAAATTGGTTATTTCTTCATGTATAATGATCAACTCGATACTCCCTAGACCCCAACAGCCTTTTTTTTCATAACACTTTAACCAGAGTGACGGGAGAGCGGCATTTCAGAAAACGTGCTTATCTCGGCGAGAAAAAGCGATTTCGGCAATAAAATTTAAAACGCGTGTAAAACATAAACCAAACGATGAAATTGGTTATTTCTTCATGTATAATGATCAACTCGATACTCCCTAGCCCCCAACAGCCTTTTTTTTCATAACACTTTAACCAGAGTGACGGGAGAGCGGCATTTCAGAAAACGTGCTCATCTCGGCGAGAAAAAGCGATTTCGGCAATAAAATTTAAAACGCGTGTAAAACATAAACCAAACGATGAAATTGGTTATTTCTTCATGTATAATGATCAACTCGATACTCCCTAGCCCCCAACAGCCTTTTTTTTCATAACACTTTAACCAGAGTGACGGGAGAGCGGCATTTCAGAAAACGTGCTTATCTCGGCGAGAAAAAGCGATTTCGGCAATAAAATTTAAAACGCGTGTAAAACATAAACCAAACGATGAAATTGGTTATTTCTTCATGTATAATGATCAACTCGATACTCCCTAGACCCCAACAGCCTTTTTTTTCATAACACTTTAACCAGAGTGACGGGAGAGCGGCATTTCAGAAAACGTGCTTATCTCGGCGAGAAAAAGCGATTTCGGCAATAAAATTTAAAACGCGTGTAAAACATAAACCAAACGATGAAATTGGTTATTTCTTCATGTATAATGATCAACTCGATACTCCCTAGCCCCCAACAGCCTTTTTTTTCATAACACTTTAACCAGAGTGACGGGAGAGCGGCATTTCAGAAAACGTGCTTATCTCGGCGAGAAAAAGCGATTTCGGCAATAAAATTTAAAACGCGTGTAAAACATAAACCAAACGATGAAATTGGTTATTTCTTCATGTATAATGATCAACTCGATACTCCCTAGCCCCCAACAGCCTTTTTTTTCATAACACTTTAACCAGAGTGACGGGAGAGCGGCATTTCAGAAAACGTGCTTATCTCGGCGAGAAAAAGCGATTTCGGCAATAAAATTTAAAACGCGTGTAAAACATAAACCAAACGATGAAATTGGTTATTTCTTCATGTATAATGATCAACTCGATACTCCCTAGCCCCCAACAGCCTTTTTTTTCATAACACTTTAACCAGAGTGACGGGAGAGCGGCATTTCAGAAAACGTGCTTATCTCGGCGAGAAAAAGCGATTTCGGCAATAAAATTTAAAACGCGTGTAAAACATAAACCAAACGATGAAATTGGTTATTTCTTCATGTATAATGATCAACTCGATACTCCCTAGCCCCCAACAGCCTTTTTTTTCATAACACTTTAACCAGAGTGACGGGAGAGCGGCATTTCAGAAAACGTGCTTATCTCGGCGAGAAAAAGCGATTTCGGCAATAAAATTTAAAACGCGTGTAAAACATAAACCAAACGATGAAATTGGTTATTTCTTCATGTATAATGATCAACTCGATACTCCCTAGCCCCCAACAGCCTTTTTTTTCATAACACTTTAACCAGAGTGACGGGAGAGCGGCATTTCAGAAAACGTGCTTATCTCGGCGAGAAAAAGCGATTTCGGCAATAAAATTTAAAACGCGTGTAAAACATAAACCAAACGATGAAATTGGTTATTTCTTCATGTATAATGATCAACTCGATACTCCCTAGCCCCCAACAGCCTTTTTTTTCATAACACTTTAACCAGAGTGACGGGAGAGCGGCATTTCAGAAAACGTTCTTATCTCGGCGAGAAAAAGCGATTTCGGCAATAAAATTTAAAACGCGTGTAAAACATAAACCAAACGATGAAGTTGGTTATTTCTTCATGTATAATGATCAACTCGATACTCCCTAGCCCCCAACAGCCTTTTTTTTCATAACACTTTAACCAGAGTGACGGGAGAGCGGCATTTCAGAAAACGTGCTTATCTCGGCGAGAAAAAGCGATTTCGGCAATAAAATTTAAAACGCGTGTAAAACATAAACCAAACGATGAAATTGGTTATTTCTTCATGTATAATGATCAACTCGATACTCCCTAGCCCCCAACAGCCTTTTTTTTCATAACACTTTAACCAGAGTGACGGGAGAGCGGCATTTCAGAAAACGTGCTTATCTCGGCGAGAAAAAGCGATTTCGGCAATACAATTTAAAACGCGTGTAAAACATAAACCAAACGATGAAATTGGTTATTTCTTCATGTATAATGATCAACTCGATACTCCCTAGCCCCCAACAGCCTTTTTTTTCATAACACTTTAACCAGAGTGACGGGAGAGCGGCATTTCAGAAAACGTGCTTATCTCGGCGAGAAAAAGCGATTTCGGCAATAAAATTTAAAACGCGTGTAAAACATAAACCAAACGATGAAATTGGTTATTTCTTCATGTATAATGATCAACTCGATACTCCCTAGCCCCCAACAGCCTTTTTTTTCATAACACTTTAACCAGAGTGACGGGAGAGCGGCATTTCAGAAAACGTGCTTATCTCGGCGAGAAAAAGCGATTTCGGCAATAAAATTTAAAACGCGTGTAAAACATAAACCAAACGATGAAATTGGTTATTTCTTCATGTATAATGATCAACTCGATACTCCCTAGCCCCCAACAGCCTTTTTTTTCATAACACTTTAACCAGAGTGACGGGAGAGCGGCATTTCAGAAAACGTGCTTATCTCGGCGAGAAAAAGCGATTTCGGCAATAAAATTTAAAACGCGTGTAAAACATAAACCAAACGATGAAATTGGTTATTTCTTCATGTATAATGATCAACTCGATACTCCCTAGCCCCCAACAGCCTTTTTTTTCATAACACTTTAACCAGAGTGACGGGAGAGCGGCATTTCAGAAAACGTGCTTATCTCGGCGAGAAAAAGCGATTTCGGCAATAAAATTTAAAACGCGTGTAAAACATAAACCAAACGATGAAATTGGTTATTTCTTCATGTATAATGATCAACTCGATACTCCCTAGCCCCCAACAGCCTTTTTTATCATAACACTTTAACCAGAGTGACGGGAGAGCGGCATTTCAGAAAACGTGCTTATCTCGGCGAGAAAAAGCGATTTCGGCAATAAAATTTAAAACGCGTGTAAAACATAAACCAAACGATGAAATTGGTTATTTCTTCATGTATAATGATCAACTCGATACTCCCTAGCCCCCAACAGCCTTTTTTTTCATAACACTTTAACCAGAGTGACGGGAGAGCGGCATTTCAGAAAACGTGCTTATCTCGGCGAGAAAAAGCGATTTCGGCAATAAAATTTAAAACGCGTGTAAAACATAAACCAAACGATGAAATTGGTTATTTCTTCATGTATAATGATCAACTCGATACTCCCTAGACCCCAACAGCCTTTTTTTTCATAACACTTTAACCAGAGTGACGGGAGAGCGGCATTTCAGAAAACGTGCTTATCTCGGCGAGAAAAAGCGATTTCGGCAATAAAATTTAAAACGCGTGTAAAACATAAACCAAATGATGAAATTGGTTATTTCTTCATGTATAATGATCAACTCGATACTCCCTAGCCCCCAACAGCCTTTTTTTTCATAACACTTTAACCAGAGTGACGGGAGAGCGGCATTTCAGAAAACGTGCTTATCTCGGCGAGAAAAAGCGATTTCGGCAATAAAATTTAAAACGCGTGTAAAACAGAAACCAAACGATGAAATTGGTTATTTCTTCATGTATAATGATCAACTCGATACTCCCTAGCCCCCAACAGCCTTTTTTTTCATAACACTTTAACCAGAGTGACGGGAGAGCGGCATTTCAGAAAACGTGCTTATCTCGGCGAGAAAAAGCGATTTCGGCAATAAAATTTAAAACGCGTGTAAAACAGAAACCAAACGATGAAATTGGTTATTTCTTCATGTATAATGATCAACTCGATACTCCCTAGACCCCAACAGCCTTTTTTTTCATAACACTTTAACCAGAGTGACGGGAGAGCGGCATTTCAGAAAACGTGCTTATCTCGGCGAGAAAAAGCGATTTCGGCAATAAAATTTAAAACGCGTGTAAAACATAAACCAAACGATGAAATTGGTTATTTCTTCATGTATAATGATCAACTCGATACTCCCTAGCCCCCAACAGCCTTTTTTTTCATAACACTTTAACCAGAGTGACGGGAGAGCAGCATTTCAGAAAACGTGCTTATCTCGGCGAGAAAAAGCGATTTTGGCAATAAAATTTAAAACGCGTGTAAAACATAAACCAAACGATGAAATTGGTTATTTCTTCATGTATAATGATCAACTCGATACTCCCTAGCCCCCAACAGCCTTTTTTTTCATAACACTTTAACCAGAGTGACGGGAGAGCGGCATTTCAGAAAACGTGCTTATCTCGGCGAGAAAAAGCGATTTCGGCAATAAAATTTAAAACGCGTGTAAAACATAAACCAAACGATGAAATTGGTTATTTCTTCATGTATAATGATCAACTCGATACTCCCTAGCCCCCAACAGCCTTTTTTTTCATAACACTTTAACCAGAGTGACGGGAGAGCGGCATTTCAGAAAACGTGCTTATCTCGGCGAGAAAAAGCGATTTCGGCAATAAAATTTAAAACGCGTGTAAAACATAAACCAAACGATGAAATTGGTTATTTCTTCATGTATAATGATCAACTCGATACTCCCTAGACCCCAACAGCCTTTTTTTTCATAACACTTTAACCAGAGTGACGGGACAGCGGCATTTCAGAAAACGTGCTTATCTCGGCGAGAAAAAGCGATTTCGGCAATAAAATTTAAAACGCGTGTAAAACATAAACCAAACGATGAAATTGGTTATTTCTTCATGTATAATGATCAACTCGATACTCCCTAGCCCCCAACAGCCTTTTTTTTCATAACACTTTAACCAGAGTGACGGGAGAGCGGCATTTCAGAAAACGTGCTCATCTCGGCGAGAAAAAGCGATTTCGGCAATAAAATTTAAAACGCGTGTAAAACATAAACCAAACGATGAAATTGGTTATTTCTTCATGTATAATGATCAACTCGAGTCAAGCTCCAGGGAGAGAGGCTGATTTTTCGCTTTTTAAAGCCGACCGACGAACCGGCGCGGGGCGGACTCAAAAGCTCGCAGAGCCGTAGGCACTTAGAAAAGTTTCGCCTTTGGCTGTGAGCTCCAGGGGGAGAGGCTGGTTTTGCGTTATTTCAGGCCGGCTGGAGAACCGGCGCGGGTCGGACGCACAATCCCCGCAGAGCCGTGGGCACTTAGAAAATTTTCCCCAAGTTGGCTGTCAGCGCCTGGTACCTAATATGGAAGTATAGAGGCTGACTTTCGGGCAAGATCACGCCGGGTTAGGCTTCCAGAGCCCCGGCTAAGCAATTTTACCGGGTCGCCCGGTTCTTTTTTTAACCAGCCCGGTTCTTTTTACACATCCAGCTGGAGCTCAGCAGTGACGGGAGAGCGGCATTTCAGAAAACGTGCTTATATTTTGGCGAGAAAAAGCGATTTCGGCAATAAAATTTAAAACGCGTGTAAAACATAAACCAAACGATGAAATTGGTTATTTCTTCATGTATAATGATCAACTCGATACTCCCTAGCCCCCAACAGCCTTTTTTTCATAACGCTTTAACCAGAGTGACGGGAGAGCGGCATTTCAGAAAACGTGCTTATCTCGGCGAGAAAAAGCGATTTCGGCAATAAAATTTAAAACGCGTGTAAAACATAAACCAAACGATGAAATTGGTTATTTCTTCATGTATAATGATCAACTCGAGTCGAGCTCCAGGGAGAGAGGCTGATTTTTCGCTTTTTGAGGCCGACCGACGAACCGGCGCGGGGCGGACTCAAAAGCTCGCAGAGCCGTAGGCACTTAGAAAAGTTTCGCCTTTGGCTGTGAGCTCCAGGGGGAGAGGCTGGTTTTGCGTTATTTCAGGCCGGCTGGAGAACCGGCGCGGGTCGGACGCACAATCCCCGCAGAGCCGTGGGCACTTAGAAAATTTTCGCCAAGTTGGCTCTGAGCGCCTGGTACCTAATATGGAAGTATAGAGGCCGACTTTCGGGCAAGATCACGCCGCGTTAGGCTTCCAGGACCCCGGCTAAGCAATTTTACCGGGCCGCCCGGTTCTTTGTTTGAACCAGCCCGGTTCTTTTTACACTTCCAGCTGGAGCTCAGCAGCGGCTTTTGGCGCAAGATCACGCCGGGTTAGGCTTCCAGGACCTCGGCTAAGCAATTCTACCGGGCCGCCCGGTTCTTTTTTTGAACCAGCCCGGTTCTTTTTACACTTCCAGCTGGAGCTCACGAGCGGCTTTTGGGACAAGATCACGCCGTGTTAGGCTTCCAGAGCCCCGGCTAAGCAATTTTACCGGCCCGCCCGGTTCTTTTTTTTTTAACCAGCCCGGTTCTTTTTACACTTCCAGCTGGAGCTCAGCAGCGGCTTTTTGGACAATATCACGCCGGGTTAGGCTTCCAGGACCCCGGCTAAGCAATTTTACCGGGCCGCCCGGTTCTTTTTTTAACCAGCCCGGTTCTTTTTACACTTCCAGCTGTAGCTCAGCAGCGGCTTTTTGGACAAGATCACGCCGTGTTAGGCTTCCAGAGCCCCGGCTAAGCAATTTTACCGGGTCGCCCGGTTCTTTTTTTAACCAGCCCGGTTCTTTTTACACATCCAGCATTTCAACCTGCAAGCAATATGACCTGAAAAGAAAATCACAGTTTATTTACAAAAATCTGATTTTTTGGGGATCAGCTCTCCCTCAAATGGCACGGCTTACTTGAAAGAAGTACAGACTGTTTTGCTTCTGGTTCAGCTTTTTCTTTTAGATGTTTTCTAAAATAGCCGGAAATAGCTTACATTTTAGTTTGTTGTCTGACACCGGTTGAGTGCAAGTCATCCAGTTTGTTGTCTGACACCGGTTGAGTGCAAGTCATCCAGTCTTGGATGAGATTGATTTATCTCAATTTAATTTGCATATTGACAAAAACTGGAGCAAATATCTTAAGGCTGAAAGTACAAAAACAAACAGATGACATAATTTACATCAAGCAATACTGACAGAGAAATGTCTGCCTATATAATATGTACAAGCTCAGCAGTGACGGGAGAGCGGCATTTCAGAAAACGTGCTTATCTCGGCGAGAAAAAGCGATTTCGGCAATAAAATTTAAAACGCGTGTAAAACATAAACCAAACGATGAAATTGGTTATTTCTTCATGTATAATGATCAACTCGATACTCCCTAGCCCCCAACAGCCTTTTTTTTCATAACACTTTAACCAGAGTGACGGGAGAGTGGCATTTCAGAAAACGTGCTTATCTCGGCGAGAAAAAGCGATTTCGGCAATAAAATTTAAAACGCGTGTAAAACATAAACCAAACGATGAAATTGGTTATTTCTTCATGTATAATGATCAACTCGATACTCCCTAGCCCCCAACAGCCTTTTTTTTCATAACACTTTAACCAGAGTGACGGGAGAGCGGCATTTCAGAAAACGTGCTTATCTCGGCGAGAAAGAGCGATTTCGGCAATAAAATTTAAAACGCGTGTAAAACATAAACCAAACGATGAAATTGGTTATTTCTTCATGTATAATGATCAACTCGATACTCCCTGGCCCCCAACAGCCTTTTTTTTCATAACACTTTAACCAGAGTGACGGGAGAGCGGCATTTCAGAAAACGTGCTTATCTCGGCGAGAAAAAGCGATTTCGGCAATAAAATTTAAAACGCGTGTAAAACATAAACCAAACGATGAAATTGGTTATTTCTTCATGTATAATGATCAACTCGATACTCCCTAGCCCCCAACAGCCTTTTTTTTCATAACACTTTAACCAGAGTGACGGGAGAGCGGCATTTCAGAAAACGTGCTTATCTCGGCGAGAAAAAGCGATTTCGGCAATAACATTTAAAACGCGTGTAAAACATAAACCAAACGATGAAATTGGTTATTTCTTCATGTATAATGATCAACTCGATACTCCCTAGCCCCCAACAGCCTTTTTTTCCATAACACTTTAACCAGAGTGACGGGAGAGCGGCATTTCAGAAAACGTGCTTATCTCGGCGAGAAAAAGCGATTTCGGCAATAAAATTTAAAACGCGTGTAAAACATAAACCAAACGATGAAATTGGTTATTTCTTCATGTATAATGATCAACTCGATACTCCCTAGCCCCCAACAGCCTTTTTTTTCATAACACTTTAACCAGAGTGACGGGAGAGCGGCATTTCAGAAAACGTGCTTATCTCGGCGAGAAAAAGCGATTTCGGCAATAAAATTTAAAATGCGTGTAAAACATAAACCAAACGATGAAATTGGTTATTTCTTCATGTATAATGATCAACTCGATACTCCCTAGCCCCCAACAGCCTTTTTTTTCATAACACTTTAACCAGAGTGACGGGAGAGCGGCTTTTCAGAAAACGTGCTTATCTCGGCGAGAAAAAGCGATTTCGGCAATAAAATTTAAAACGCGTGTAAAACATAAACCAAACGATGAAATTGGTTATTTCTTCATGTATAATGATCAACTCGATACTCCCTAGCCCCCAACAGCCTTTTTTTTCATAACACTTTAACCAGAGTGACGGGAGAGCGGCATTTCAGAAAACGTGCTTATCTCGGCGAGAAAAAGCGATTTCGGCAATAAAATTTAAAACGCGTGTAAAACATAAACCAAACGATGAAATTGGTTATTTCTTCATGTATAATGATCAACTCGATACTCCCTAGCCCCCAACAGCCTTTTTTTTCATAACACTTTAACCAGAGTGACGGGAGAGCGGCATTTCAGAAAACGTGCTTATCTCGGCGAGAAAAAGCGATTTCGGCAATAAAATTTAAAACGCGTGTAAAACATAAACCAAACGATGAAATTGGTTATTTCTTCATGTATAATGATCAACTCGATACTCCCTAGCCCCCAACAGCCTTTTTTTTCATAACACTTTAACCAGAGTGACGGGAGAGCGGCATTTCAGAAAACGTGCTTATCTCGGCGAGAAAAAGCGATTTCGGCAATAAAATTTAAAACGCGTGTAAAACATAAACCAAACGATGAAATTGGTTATTTCTTCATGTATAATGATCAACTCGATACTCCCTAGCCCCCAACAGCCTTTTTTTTCATAACACTTTAACCAGAGTGACGGGAGAGCGGCATTTCAGAAAACGTGCTTATCTCGGCGAGAAAAAGCGATTTCGGCAATAAAATTTAAAACGCGTGTAAAACATAAACCAAACGATGAAATTGGTTATTTCTTCATGTATAATGATCAACTCGATACTCCCTAGACCCCAACAGCCTTTTTTTTCATAACACTTTAACCAGAGTGACGGGAGAGCGGCATTTCAGAAAACGTGCTTATCTCGGCGAGAAAAAGCGATTTCGGCAATAAAATTTAAAACGCGTGTAAAACATAAACCAAACGATGAAATTGGTTATTTCTTCATGTATAATGATCAACTCGATACTCCCTAGCCCCCAACAGCCTTTTTTTTCATAACACTTTAACCAGAGTGACGGGAGAGCGGCATTTCAGAAAACGTGCTTATCTCGGCGAGAAAAAGCGATTTCGGCAATAAAATTTAAAACGCGTGTAAAACATAAACCAAACGATGAAATTGGTTATTTCTTCATGTATAATGATCAACTCGATACTCCCTAGCCCCCAACAGCCTCTTTTTTTCATAACACTTTAACCAGAGTGACGGGAGAGCGGCATTTCAGAAAACGTGCTTATCTCGGCGAGAAAAAGCGATTTCGGCAATAAAATTTAAAACGCGTGTAAAACATAAACCAAACGATGAAATTGGTTATTTCTTCATGTATAATGATCAACTCGATACTCCCTAGCCCCCAACAGCCTTTTTTTTCATAACACTTTAACCAGAGTGACGGGAGAGCGGCATTTCAGAAAACGTGCTTATCTCGGCGAGAAAAAGCGATTTCGGCAATAAAATTTAAAACGCGTGTAAAACATAAACCAAACGATGAAATTGGTTATTTCTTCATGTATAATGATCAACTCGATACTCCCTAGCCCCCAACAGCCTTTTTTTTCATAACACTTTAACCAGAGTGACGGGAGAGCGGCATTTCAGAAAACGTGCTTATCTCGGCGAGAAAAAGCGATTTCGGCAATAAAATTTAAAACGCGTGTAAAACATAAACCAAACGATGAAATTGGTTATTTCTTCATGTATAATGATCAACTCGATACTCCCTAGACCCCAACAGCCTTTTTTTTCATAACACTTTAACCAGAGTGACGGGAGAGCGGCATTTCAGAAAACGTGCTTATCTCGGCGAGAAAAAGCGATTTCGGCAATAAAATTTAAAACGCGTGTAAAACATAAACCAAACGATGAAATTGGTTATTTCTTCATGTATAATGATCAACTCGATACTCCCTAGCCCCCAACAGCCTTTTTTTTCATAACACTTTAACCAGAGTGACGGGAGAGCGGCATTTCAGAAAACGTGCTCATCTCGGCGAGAAAAAGCGATTTCGGCAATAAAATTTAAAACGCGTGTAAAACATAAACCAAACGATGAAATTGGTTATTTCTTCATGTATAATGATCAACTCGAGTCAAGCTCCAGGGAGAGAGGCTGATTTTTCGCTTTTTAAAGCCGACCGACGAACCGGCGCGGGGCGGACTCAAAAGCTCGCAGAGCCGTAGGCACTTAGAAAAGTTTCGCCTTTGGCTGTGAGCTCCAGGGGGAGAGGCTGGTTTTGCGTTATTTCAGGCCGGCTGGAGAACCGGCGCGGGTCGGACGCACAATCCCCGCAGAGCCGTGGGCACTTAGAAAATTTTCGCCAAGTTGGCTCTGAGTGCCTGGTACCTAATATGGAAGTATAGAGGCCGACTTTCGGGCAAGATCACGCCGCGTTAGGCTTCCAGGACCCCGGCTAAGTAATTTTACCGGGCCGCCCGGTTCTTTTTTTGAACCAGCCCGGTTCTTTTTACACTTCCAGCTGGAGCTCAGCAGCGGCTTTTGGCGCAAGATCACGCCGGGTTAGGCTTCCAGGACCTCGGCTAAGCAATTCTACCGGGCCGCCCGGTTCTTTTTTTGAACCAGCCCGGTTCTTTTTACACTTCCAGCTGGAGCTCACGAGCGGCTTTTGGGACAAGATCACGCCGTGTTAGGCTTCCAGAGCCCCGGCTAAGCATTTTTACCGGCCCGACCGGTTCTTTTTTTTTTAACCAGCCCGGTTCTTTTTACACTTCCAGCTGGAGCTCAGCAGCGGCTTTTTGCACAGTATCACGCTGGGTTAGGCTTCCAGGACCCCGGCTAGGCAATTTTACCGGGCTGCCCGGTTCTTTTTTTTAACCAGCCCGGTTCTTTTTACACTTCCAGCTGGAGCTCAGCAGCGGCTTTTTGGACAAGATCACGCCGTGTTAGGCTTCCAGAGCCCCGGCTAAGCAATTTTACCGGGTCGCCCGGTTCTTTTTTTTAACCAGCCCGGTTCTTTTTACACTTCCAGCTGTAGCTCAGCAGCGGCTTTTTGGACAAGATCACGCCGTGTTAGGCTTCCAGAGCCCCGGCTAAGCAATTTTACCGGGTCGCCCGGTTCTTTTTTTAACCAGCCCGGTTCTTTTTACACATCCAGCTGGAGCTCAGCAGTGACGGGAGAGCGGCATTTCAGAAAACGTGCTTATCTCGGCGAGAAAAAGCGATTTCGGCAATAAAATTTAAAACGCGTGTAAAACATAAACCAAACGATGAAATTGGTTATTTCTTCATGTATAATGATCAACTCGATACTCCCTAGCCCCCAACAGCCTTTTTTTCATAACGCTTTAACCAGAGTGACGGGAGAGCGGCATTTCAGAAAACGTGCTTATCTCGGCGAGAAAAAGCGATTTCGGCAATAAAATTTAAAACGCGTGTAAAACATAAACCAAACGATGAAATTGGTTATTTCTTCATGTATAATGATCAACTCGAGTCGAGCTCCAGGGAGAGAGGCTGATTTTTCGCTTTTTGAGGCCGACCGACGAACCGGCGCGGGGCGGACTCAAAAGCTCGCAGAGCCGTAGGCACTTAGAAAAGTTTCGCCTTTGGCTGTGAGCTCCAGGGGGAGAGGCTGGTTTTGCGTTATTTCAGGCCGGCTGGAGAACCGGCGCGGGTCGGACGCACAATCCCCGCAGAGCCGTGGGCACTTAGAAAATTTTCGCCAAGTTGGCTCTGAGCGCCTGGTACCTAATATGGAAGTATAGAGGCCGACTTTCGGGCAAGATCACGCCGCGTTAGGCTTCCAGGACCCCGGCTAAGCAATTTTACCGGGCCGCCCGGTTCTTTGTTTGAACCAGCCCGGTTCTTTTTACACTTCCAGCTGGAGCTCAGCAGCGGCTTTTGGCGCAAGATCACGCCGGGTTAGGCTTCCAGGACCTCGGCTAAGCAATTCTACCGGGCCGCCCGGTTCTTTTTTTGAACCAGCCCGGTTCTTTTTACACTTCCAGCTGGAGCTCACGAGCGGCTTTTGGGACAAGATCACGCCGTGTTAGGCTTCCAGAGCCCCGGCTAAGCAATTTTACCGGCCCGCCCGGTTCTTTTTTTTTTAACCAGCCCGGTTCTTTTTACACTTCCAGCTGGAGCTCAGCAGCGGCTTTTTGGACAATATCACGCCGGATTAGGCTTCCAGGACCCCGGCTAAGCAATTTTACCGGGCCGCCCGGTTCTTTTTTTTAACCAGCCCGGTTCTTTTTACACTTCCAGCTGTAGCTCAGCAGCGGCTTTTTGGACAAGATCACGCCGTGTTAGGCTTCCAGAGCCCCGGCTAAGCAATTTTACCGGGTCGCCCGGTTCTTTTTTTAACCAGCCCGGTTCTTTTTACACATCCAGCATTTCAACCTGCAAGCAATATGACCTGAAAAGAAAATCACAGTTTATTTACAAAAATCTGATTTTTTGGGGATCAGCTCTCCCTCAAATGGCACGGCTTACTTGAAAGAAGTACAGACTGTTTTGCTTCTGGTTCAGCTTTTTCTTTTAGATGTTTTCTAAAATAGCCGGAAATAGCTTACATTTTAGTTTGTTGTCTGACACCGGTTGAGTGCAAGTCATCCAGTTTGTTGTCTGACACCGGTTGAGTGCAAGTCATCCAGTCTTGGATGAGATTGATTTATCTCAATTTAATTTGCATATTGACAAAAACTGGAGCAAATATCTTAAGGCTGAAAGTACAAAAACAAACAGATGACATAATTTACATCAAGCAATACTGACAGAGAAATGTCTGCCTATATAATATGTACAAGCTCAGCAGTGACGGGAGAGCGGCATTTCAGAAAACGTGCTTATCTCGGCGAGAAAAAGCGATTTCGGCAATAAAATTTAAAACGCGTGTAAAACATAAACCAAACGATGAAATTGGTTATTTCTTCATGTATAATGATCAACTCGATACTCCCTAGCCCCCAACAGCCTTTTTTTTCATAACACTTTAACCAGAGTGACGGGAGAGTGGCATTTCAGAAAACGTGCTTATCTCGGCGAGAAAAAGCGATTTCGGCAATAAAATTTAAAACGCGTGTAGAACATAAACCAAACGATGAAATTGGTTATTTCTTCATGTATAATGATCAACTCGATACTCCCTAGCCCCCAACAGCCTTTTTTTTCATAACACTTTAACCAGAGTGACGGGAGAGCGGCATTTCAGAAAACGTGCTTATCTCGGCGAGAAAAAGCGATTTCGGCAATAAAATTTAAAACGCGTGTAAAACATAAACCAAACGAT
>NW_028232388.1:37500-40774 GCF_054491065.1 Syngnathus leptorhynchus | reverse complement strand
CGGCCTCGAATGACGAAAAATAACGGTCTCCTCCTGGAGCTCACAGCCAACTTGGCAAAAAGTTTCTAAGTGCCCACGGCCCTGCCGAGCTTTGGCGTCCGCCCAGCGCCGGTTCCGCAGTCGGCCTCGAATGACGAAAAATAACGGTCTCCTCCTGGAGCTCACAGCCAACTTGGCAAAAAGTTTCTAAGTGCCCACGGCCCTGCCGAGCTTTGGCGTCCGCCCAGCGCCGGTTCCGCAGTCGGCCTCGAATGACGAAAAATAACGGTCTCCTCCTGGAGCTCACAGCCAACTTGGCAAAAAGTTTCTAAGTGTCACATCTCTGAAAAAACGGCTAAGTGTCGACTTTCGAAAAAACGGCAAAGTGTCACATCTCTGAAAAAACGGCTAAGTGTCGACTTTCGAAAAAACGGCTAAGTGTCAACTTTCGAAAAAACGGCTAAGTGTCGCCTCTCTGAAAAAACGGCAAAGTGTCAACTTTCGAAAAAACGACAGAGTGTCGCCTCTCTGAAAAAACGACTAAGTGTCGACTCTGAGAAAATGGCAAAGTGCCCACGGCTCTGCGGGCTCGTGCATCCGACCCGCGCCGGTTCCCCAGCCGGCCTGAAATAAGGCAAAACCAGCCTCTCCGCCTGGAGCTCAGAGCCAACTTGGCGAATATTTTCTAAGTGCCCACGGCTCTGCGTGGCTACGGCGTCTGCCCAGCGCCGGTTCCTGGGTCGAACCCCGAGGACGAGGAATGCCGGTCTCCGCCTGGAGGTCCCAGCTTAATCGGCGAAAATTTTCTAAGTGCCCACGGCTCTGCCGGGCTCGTGCATCCGACCCGCGCCGGTTCCCCAGCCGGCCTGAAATAAGGCAAAACCAGGCTCTCCCCCTGGAGCTCAGAGCCAATTGTGGCGAAAAAACGACTAAGTGTCAACTTTCGAAAAAACGACTAAGTGTCAACTTTCCAAAAAAACGGCTAAGTGTCGACTTTCGAAAAAACGGCTAAGTGTCAACTTTCGAAAAAACGACTAAGTGTCGCCTCTGAAAAAACGACTAAGTGTCGCCTCTCTGAAAAAACGACTAAGTGCCCACGGCTCTGCGGGGCTTGTGAGTCCGCCCCGCGCCGGTTCGGCGGTCGGCCTCAAAAAGCGAAAAATCAGCCTCTCTCCCTGGAGCTCACCAAAAATTTGTCGAAATTTTTCTAAGTTCTCCTCGAGGTACCAGGGGGTGAGGTACCCGGGCTAAGGTGCAGTACCTTTTTTGGTCTTCAGGTGCGCCAGAGTACAATGAAATGGTCCCAGTAGTCAGTGTACTCATCGACTTTCCCCCCGTTTTCCAAAGCACCCCGTTTACGAGTATGGAGGAGATGGTGCTGGTCTCCCCACGGCGTCGGACACGCCGTCCTCGACAGCACAAGGTCGGATAGAAGACCTGAAAAGCGCCGTGGCACGCGCTGGAGGTGTCACTGTGGCGAAAAAGTGACTAAGTGTCAACTTTCGAAAAAACGGCTAAGTGTCAACTTTCGAAAAAACGGCTAAGTGTCAACTTTCGAAAAAACGGCTAAGTGTCAACTTTCGAAAAAACGACTAAGTGTCGCCTCTCTGAAAAAACGGCAAAGTGTCAACTTTCGAAAAAACGACTAAGTGTCAACTTTCGAAAAAACGACTAAGTGTCACCTCTCTGAAAAAATGGCAAAGTGTCAACTGCGAATGTGGTGGTGCATGGAAGGAAGTGGAGGACGGCCGCCTCCTTAAACACAGGCCGAAGAGGAGCGTCAGGGCCGGCTCCTTAAACACGGACCGAGTGTCGCCCTTAACACAGACCAAGCGGAGGACGGCCGCCTCCCTAAATACAGGCCGAACCGGAGCGCGAGGGCCGCTCCTTAAACACGGACCGAGTGTCGCCCTTAACACAGACCAAGGGGAGGACGGCCGCCTCCTTAAACACAGGCCGGAGAGGAGCGTCAGGGCCAGGCTCCTCAAACATGGACCGAGTGTCGCCCTTAACACAGACCAAGGGGAGGACGGCCGCCTCCTTAAACACAGGCCGGAGAGGAGCGTCAGGGCCAGGCTCCTCAAACATGGACCGAGTGTCGCCCTTAACACAGACCAAGGGGAGGACGGCCGCCTCCTTAAACACAGGCCGGAGAGGAGCGTCAGGGCCAGGCTCCTCAAACATGGACCGAGTGTCGCCCTTAACACGGACCAAGGGGAGGACGGCCGCCTCCTTAAACACAGGCCGGAGAGGAGCGTCAGGGCCAGGCTCCTCAAACATGGACCGAGTGTCGCCCTTAACACGGACCAAGGGGAGGACGGCCGCCTCCTTAAACACAGGCCGGAGAGGAGCGTCAGGGCCAGGCTCCTCAAACATGGACAGAGTGTCGCCCTTAACACAGACCAAGCGGAGGACGGCCGCCTCCCTAAATACAGGCCGAACCGGAGCGCGAGTGTCGCTCCTTAAACACGGACCGAGTGGAGGACGGCCGCCTCCTTAAACACAGGCCGAACAAAATGACACAAAGTGTCAACTGCGAATGTTGTCCATCCAAGGAAGGAGCGTGATGCCCGGCCGGCTCCTTAAACACAGGCCGAGAGTCGCCCCGGACGGTCCGCCTCGCGGCGCCCGTCTGCTCGGATGCTCGGATAAAATGACACAAAGTGTCAACTACGAATGTTGTCCATCCAAGGAGGGAGCGTGATGCCCGGCCGGCTCCGAAAACACAGGCCGAGAGTCGCCCCGGACGGTCCGCCTCGCGGCGCCCGTCTGCTCGGATAAAATGACACAAAGTGTCAACTGCGAATGTTGTCCATCAAGGAAGGAGCGTGATGCCCGGCCGGCTCCTTAAACACAGGCCGAGAGTCGCCCCGGACGGTCCGCCTCGCGGCGCCCGTCTGCTCGGATAAAATGACACAAAGTGTCAACTACGAATGTTGTCCATCCAAGGAGGGAGCGTGATGCCCGGCCGGCTCCGAAAACACAGGCCGAGAGTCGCCCGGACGGTCCGCCTCGCGGCGCCCGTCTGCTCGGATAAAATGACACAAAGTGTCAACTGCGAATGTTGTCCATCCAAGGAAGGAGCGTGATGCCCGGCCGGCTCCTTAAACACAGGCCGAGAGTCGCCCCGGACGGTCCGCCTCGCGGCGCCCGCCCGCTCGGATAAAATGACACAAAGTGTCAACTACGAATGTTGTCCATCCAAGGAAGGAGCGTGATGCCCGGCCGGCTCCTTAAACACAGGCCGAGAGTCGCCCCGGACGGTCGCCTCGCGGCGCCCGTCTGCTCGGATAAA
>NW_028232388.1:7500-25000 GCF_054491065.1 Syngnathus leptorhynchus | reverse complement strand
CCAGCCACGGAGGGTGCTGGCTGGTGGCTCCATACCTCCATAGCTCCATACCTCCAGAGCTCCATAGCTCCATAGCACCAGAGCTCCATAGCTCCATAGCACCAGAGCTCCATAGCTCCATAGCACCAGAGCTCCAGAGCTCCATAGCACCAGAGCTCCAGAGCTCCATAGCACCAGAGCTCCATAGCTCCATAGCACCAGAGCTCCATAGCTCCATAGCACCAGAGCTCCATAGCTCCATAGCACCAGAGCTCCATAGCTCCATAGCACCAGAGCTCCATAGCTCCATAGCACCAGAGCTCCATAGCTCCATAGCACCAGAGCTCCATAGCTCCATAGCACCAGGGCTCCATAGCTCCATAGCTCCAGGGCTCCATAGCTCCATAGCTCCAGAGCTCCAGAGCTCCAGAGCTCCATAGCTCCATAGCTCCATACTTCCATAGCTCCGGAGCTCCATGGCTCCATACTTCCATAGCTCCAGCCTGGCTGGCTGGTGGCTCCATAGCTCCATACTTGCAGCCACGGAGCTGGCGAAAATTGCACTAAGTGCGAAAGCCCATTCATTTACAACGGCGTGTCCACAAGGCGGCGACATTTCCCCGTTACCGGTGGCTGCGCGGCGGGTGAGTGACAGAGCTTATCCGAGCGGCTGGAACTCTGCGCCGGCGTGGTCGAGAGTGAGGCCTCGGCCCTTTGGCTGCCTGGTACCTAAAACACTTCCATTGATCCAGCCTCGGAGGGTGCTGGCTGGTGGCTCCATACCTCCATAGCTCCATACCTCCAGAGCTCCATAGCTCCATAGCACCAGAGCTCCATAGCTCCATAGCACCAGAGCTCCATAGCTCCATAGCACCAGAGCTCCATAGCTCCATAGCACCAGAGCTCCATAGCACCAGAGCTCCATAGCTCCATAGCACCAGAGCTCCATAGCTCCATAGCACCAGAGCTCCATAGCTCCATAGCACCAGAGCTCCATAGCTCCATAGCACCAGAGCTCCATAGCTCCATAGCTCCATAGCTCCAGGGCTCCATAGCTCCATAGCTCCAGGGCTCCATAGCTCCAGGGCTCCAGGGCTCCATAGCTCCAGGGCTCCATAGCTCCAGGGCTCCAGGGCTCCATAGCTCCAGGGCTCCATAGCTCCAGGGCTCCAGGGCTCCATAGCTCCATACCTCCAGAGCTCCATACCTCCAGAGCTCCAGAGCTCCATAGCACCAGAGCTCCATGGCTTCAGAGCTCCATAGCACCATAGCTCCATACCTCCAGAGCTCCAGGGCTCCATAGCTCCATAGCTCCATAGCTCCATAGCTCCATACCTCCAGAGCTCCATAGCACCAGAGCTCCAGAGCTCCATAGCTCCAGCCTGGGTGGCTGGTGGCTCCATAGCTCCATACTTCCATAGCTCTAAGTCAGAGAGTTGGCGAAAATTGCACTAAGTGCGAAAGCCCATTCATTTACAACGGCGTGTCCACAAGGCGGCGACATTTCCCCGTTACCGGTGGCTGCGCGGCGGGAGAGTGACAGAGCTCATCCGAGCGGCTGGAACTCTGCGCCGGCGTGGTCGAGCGTGAGGCCTCGGCACTTTGGCCGCCTGGTACCTAAACACTTCCATTGATCCAGCCACGGAGGGTGCTGGCTGGTGGCTCCATACCTCCATAGCTCCATACCTCCAGAGCTCCAGAGCTCCATAGCACCAGAGCTCCATAGCTCCATAGCACCAGAGCTCCATAGCACCAGAGCTCCATAGCTCCATAGCACCAGAGCTCCATAGCTCCATAGCACCAGAGCTCCATAGCTCCATAGCACCAGAGCTCCATAGCACCAGAGCTCCATAGCTCCATAGCACCAGAGCTCCATAGCTCCATAGCACCAGCTCCATAGCTCCATAGCACCAGAGCTCCATAGCTCCATAGCACCAGAGCTCCATAGCTCCATAGCACCAGAGCTCCATAGCTCCATAGCACCAGAGCTCCATAGCTCCATAGCACCAGAGCTCCATAGCTCCATAGCTCCAGGGCTCCATAGCTCCAGGGCTCCAGGGCTCCAGGGCTCCATAGCTCCAGGGCTCCATAGCTCCAGGGCTCCAGGGCTCCATAGCTCCATACCTCCAGAGCTCCATAGCTCCATACTTCCAGAGCTCCATAGCTCCATAGCACCAGAGCTCCAGAGCTCCATAGCTCCATAGCACCAGAGCTCCATAGCACCAGAGCTCCATAGCTCCAGCCTGGGTGGCTGGTGGCTCCATAGCTCCATACTTCCATAGCTCCAGTCAGAGAGTTGGCGAAAATTGCACTAAGTGCGAAAGCCCATTCATTTACAAGGGCGTGTCCACAAGGCGGCGACATTTCCCCGTTACCGGTGGCTGCGCGGCAGGAGAGTGACAGAGCTTATCCGAGCGGCTGGAACTCTGCGCCGGCGTGGTCGAACGGCTGGCCTCGGTAGTTGAGGTACCAGGGGTGGGCCGGGGAGCTCCAGGCGGGTCTTGTGAGAGAGTGAAGCCGAGCGG
This sequence comes from Syngnathus leptorhynchus, assembly GCF_054491065.1. Classification (NCBI taxonomy): domain Eukaryota; kingdom Metazoa; phylum Chordata; class Actinopteri; order Syngnathiformes; family Syngnathidae; genus Syngnathus; species Syngnathus leptorhynchus. Next base: position 22,496 of record NW_028232388.1, on the reverse strand, counting down.
CTGGAACTCTGGGCCGGCCTGGTCGAGCGGCTGGCCTCGGTAGTTGAGGTACCAGGGGCGGGCTGGGGAGCTCCAGGCGGGGCTTGTGAGAGAGTGAAGCCGAGCGGCTGGAACTCTGGGCCGGCGTGGTTGAGCCACGGAGGGTGCTGGCTGGTGGCTCCATAGCTCCATAGCTCCATAGCTCCATACTTCCATAGCTCCATACTTCCATAGCTCCAGACTTCCATAGCTCCATAGCTCCATAGCTCCATAGCTCCATAGCTCCATAGCACCAGAGCTCCAGAGCTCCATAGCACCAGAGCTCCAGAGCTCCATAGCTCCATAGCTCCATAGCCCCAGAGCTCCATAGCTCCATAGCTCCATAGCTCCAGAGCTCCATACTTCCATAGCTCCAGAGCTCCAGCCTGTCTGGTGGCTCCATAGCTCCATAGCTCCATACTTGCAGCCACGGAGCTGGCGAAAATTGCACTAAGTGCGAAAGCCCATTCATTTACAACGGCGTGTCCACAAGGCGGCGACATTTCCCCGTTACCGGTGGCTGCTTAGCGGGAGAGTGACAGAGCTTATCCGAGCGGCTGGAACTCTGGGCCGGCCTGGTCGAGCGGCTGGCCTCGGTAGTTGAGGTACCAGGGGCGGGCTGGGGAGCTCCAGGCGGGGCTTGTGAGAGAGTGTAGCCGAGCGGCTGGAACTCTGGGCCGGCGTGGTTGAGCAGCATGCCCGCGGAGGTGGCTCTTCCATAGGCACGGAGGGTGCTGGAGCTCCACACTTCCCTAGGCACGGAGGGTGCTGGAGCTCCACACTTCCATAGGCAGGGAGGGTGCTGGAGCTCCACACTTCCATAGGCAGGGAGGGTGCTGGAGCTCCACACTTCCATAGGCAGGGAGGGTGCTGGAGCTCCACACTTCCATAGGCAGGGAGGGTGCTGGAGCTCCACACTTCCATAGGCAGGGAGGGTGCTGGAGCTCCACACTTCCATAGGCAGGGAGGGTGCTGGAGCTCCACACTTCCATAGGCAGGGAGGGTGCTGGAGCTCCACACTTCCATAGGCAGGGAGGGTGCTGGAGCTCCACACTTCCATAGGCAGGGAGGGTGCTGGAGCTCCACACTTCCATAGGCAGGGAGGGTGCTGGAGCTCCACACTTCCATAGGCAGGGAGGGTGCTGGAGCTCCACACTTCCATAGGCAGGGAGGGTGCTGGAGCTCCACACTTCCATAGGCAGGGAGGGTGCTGGAGCTCCACACTTCCATAGGCAGGGAGGGTGCTGGAGCTCCACACTTCCATAGGCAGGGAGGGTGCTGGAGCTCCACACTTCCATAGGCAGGGAGGGTGCTGGAGCTCCACACTTCCATAGGCAGGGAGGGTGCTGGAGCTCCACACTTCCATAGGCAGGGAGGGTGCTGGAGCTCCACACTTCCATAGGCAGGGAGGGTGCTGGAGCTCCACACTTCCATAGGCAGGGAGGGTGCTGGAGCTCCACACTTCCATAGGCAGGGAGGGTGCTGGAGCTCCACACTTCCATAGGCAGGGAGGGTGCTGGAGCTCCACACTTCCATAGGCAGGGAGGGTGCTGGAGCTCCACACTTCCATAGGCAGGGAGGGTGCTGGAGCTCCACACTTCCATAGGCAGGGAGGGTGCTGGAGCTCCACACTTCCATAGGCAGGGAGGGTGCTGGAGCTCCACACTTCCATAGGCAGGGAGGGTGCTGGAGCTCCACACTTCCATAGGCAGGGAGGGTGCTGGAGCTCCACACTTCCATAGGCAGGGAGGGTGCTGGAGCTCCACACTTCCATAGGCAGGGAGGGTGCTGGAGCTCCACACTTCCATAGGCAGGGAGGGTGCTGGAGCTCCACACTTCCATAGGCAGGGAGGGTGCTGGAGCTCCACACTTCCATAGGCAGGGAGGGTGCTGGAGCTCCACACTTCCATAGGCAGGGAGGGTGCTGGAGCTCCACACTTCCATAGGCAGGGAGGGTGCTGGAGCTCCACACTTCCATAGGCAGGGAGGGTGCTGGAGCTCCACACTTCCATAGGCAGGGAGGGTGCTGGAGCTCCACACTTCCATAGGCAGGGAGGGTGCTGGAGCTCCACACTTCCATAGGCAGGGAGGGTGCTGGAGCTCCACACTTCCATAGGCAGGGAGGGTGCTGGAGCTCCACACTTCCATAGGCAGGGAGGGTGCTGGAGCTCCACACTTCCATAGGCAGGGAGGGTGCTGGAGCTCCACACTTCCATAGGCAGGGAGGGTGCTGGAGCTCCACACTTCCATAGGCAGGGAGGGTGCTGGAGCTCCACACTTCCATAGGCAGGGAGGGTGCTGGAGCTCCACACTTCCATAGGCAGGGAGGGTGCTGGAGCTCCACACTTCCATAGGCAGGGAGGGTGCTGGAGCTCCACACTTCCATAGGCAGGGAGGGTGCTGGAGCTCCACACTTCCATAGGCAGGGAGGGTGCTGGAGCTCCACACTTCCATAGGCAGGGAGGGTGCTGGAGCTCCACACTTCCATAGGCAGGGAGGGTGCTGGAGCTCCACACTTCCATAGGCAGGGAGGGTGCTGGAGCTCCACACTTCCATAGGCAGGGAGGGTGCTGGAGCTCCACACTTCCATAGGCAGGGAGGGTGCTGGAGCTCCACACTTCCATAGGCAGGGAGGGTGCTGGAGCTCCACACTTCCATAGGCAGGGAGGGTGCTGGAGCTCCACACTTCCATAGGCAGGGAGGGTGCTGGAGCTCCACACTTCCATAGGCAGGGAGGGTGCTGGAGCTCCACACTTCCATAGGCAGGGAGGGTGCTGGAGCTCCACACTTCCATAGGCAGGGAGGGTGCTGGAGCTCCACACTTCCATAGGCAGGGAGGGTGCTGGAGCTCCACACTTCCATAGGCAGGGAGGGTGCTGGAGCTCCACACTTCCATAGGCAGGGAGGGTGCTGGAGCTCCACACTTCCATAGGCAGGGAGGGTGCTGGAGCTCCACACTTCCATAGGCAGGGAGGGTGCTGGAGCTCCACACTTCCATAGGCAGGGAGGGTGCTGGAGCTCCACACTTCCATAGGCAGGGAGGGTGCTGGAGCTCCACACTTCCATAGGCAGGGAGGGTGCTGGAGCTCCACACTTCCATAGGCAGGGAGGGTGCTGGAGCTCCACACTTCCATAGGCAGGGAGGGTGCTGGAGCTCCACACTTCCATAGGCAGGGAGGGTGCTGGAGCTCCACACTTCCATAGGCAGGGAGGGTGCTGGAGCTCCACACTTCCATAGGCAGGGAGGGTGCTGGAGCTCCACACTTCCATAGGCAGGGAGGGTGCTGGAGCTCCACACTTCCATAGGCAGGGAGGGTGCTGGAGCTCCACACTTCCATAGGCAGGGAGGGTGCTGGAGCTCCACACTTCCATAGGCAGGGAGGGTGCTGGAGCTCCACACTTCCATAGGCAGGGAGGGTGCTGGAGCTCCACACTTCCATAGGCAGGGAGGGTGCTGGAGCTCCACACTTCCATAGGCAGGGAGGGTGCTGGAGCTCCACACTTCCATAGGCAGGGAGGGTGCTGGAGCTCCACACTTCCATAGGCAGGGAGGGTGCTGGAGCTCCACACTTCCATAGGCAGGCAGGGTGCTGGAGCTCCACACTTCCATAGGCAGGGAGGGTGCTGGAGCTCCACACTTCCATAGGCAGGGAGGGTGCTGGAGCTCCACACTTCCATAGGCAGGGAGGGTGCTGGAGCTCCACACTTCCATAGGCAGGGAGGGTGCTGGAGCTCCACACTTCCATAGGCAGGGAGGGTGCTGGAGCTCCACACTTCCATAGGCAGGGAGGGTGCTGGAGCTCCACACTTCCATAGGCAGGGAGGGTGCTGGAGCTCCACACTTCCATAGGCAGGGAGGGTGCTGGAGCTCCACACTTCCATAGGCAGGGAGGGTGCTGGCACATCCACACTTCCAGCCACGGAGCATGCTGGCACTTCCACCTTGCTTGCTAAGTCGGCGTGATCTTGCCCAAAAAGTCCCTCCTCACCTCCAGCTGGAAGTGGAAAAAAATCCTCCACCTGCTTGGCCGAGGTTCTGGAAGCCAGCAGCTCGCAGAATGTTGCCAAAGTTTCACTGGAAGGAAAAGAAAAGAGAAGACCGAGTGCGCATTTCACCTACCGCCGAATGTCCACAAGAGGGAAGTGTCACTCCGTCGCAGAATCTGCGCCGACGCACTCGGCACCCTTCGAATTTATGGTGCCGGTGCGGGTGTTCTGGGTGCAAAAAGGCCGCCCAAGTGGTAGAAAAAAATCAGACTTCGTCTCTTAGGTCGAAATTAATGCCAAGTTTTGAAATGCGCTGGCAGGGGTGGACCAGGGCCCGTTAGAAGTGCTTAGCCGAGGTCCTGGAAGCCTAACCCGGCGTGATCTTGTGCAAAAAGCCGCTGCTGAGCTCCAGCTGGAAGTGTAAAAAGAACCGGGCTGGATCAAAAAAAGAACCGGGCGGCCCGTTAAAATTGCTTAGCCGAGGTCCTGGAAGCCTAACCCGGCGTGATCTTGTGCAAAAAGCCGCTGCTGAGCTCCAGCTGGAAGTGGAAAAAGAACCGGGCTGGATCAAAAAAGAACCGGGCGACCCGTTAAAATTGCTTAGCCGAGGTCCTGGAAGCCTAACACGGCGTGTTCTTGTGCAAAAAGCCGCTCCCGAGCTCCAGCTGGAAGTGTAAAAAGAACCAGGCTGGATAAAAAAAAGAACCGGGCTGGATCAAAAAAGAACCGGGCGACCCGTTAAAATTGCTTAGCCGAGGTCCTGGAAGCCTAACACGGCGTGATCTTGTGCAAAAAGCCGCTCCCGAGCTCCAGCTGGAAGTGTAAAAAGAACCGGGCTGGATAAAAAAAGAACCGGGCTGGATCAAAAAAGAACCGGGCGGCCCGTTAAAATTGCTTAGCCGAGGTCCTGGAAGCCTAACACGGCGTGATCTTGTGCAAAAAGCCGCTCCCGAGCTCCAGCTGGAAGTGTAAAAAGAACCGGGCTGGATAAAAAAAAGAACCGGGCTGGATCAAAAAAGAACCGGGCGACCCGTTAAAATTGCTTAGCCGAGGTCCTGGAAGCCTAACACGGCGTGTTCTTGTGCAAAAAGCCGCTCCCGAGCTTCAGCTGGAAGTGTAAAAAGAACCGGGCTGGATAAAAAAAGAACCGGGCTGGATCAAAAAAGAACCGGGGGACCCGTTAAAATTGCTTAGCCGAGGTCCTGGAAGCCTAACCCGGCGTGATCTTGTGCAAAAAGCCGCTCCCGAGCTCCAGCTGGAAGTGTAAAAAGAACCGGGCTGGATAAAAAAAAGAACCGGGCTGGATCAAAAAAGAACCGGGCGACCCGTTAAAATTGCTTAGCCGAGGTCCTGGAAGCCTAACACGGCGTGATCTTGTGCAAAAAGCCGCTCCCGAGCTCCAGCTGGAAGTGTAAAAAGAACCGGGCTGGATAAAAAAAGAACCGGGCTGGATCAAAAAAGAACCGGGGGACCCGTTAAAATTGCTTAGCCGAGGTCCTGGAAGCCTAACCCGGCGTGATCTTGTGCAAAAAGCCGCTCCCGAGCTCCAGCTGGAAGTGTAAAAAGAACCGGGCTGGATAAAAAAAGAACCGGGCTGGATCAAAAAAGAACCGGGCGACCCGTTAAAATTGCTTAGCCGAGGTCCTGGAAGCCTAACCCGGCGTGATCTTGTGCAAAAAGCCGCTCCCGAGCTCCAGCTGGAAGTGTAAAAAGAACCGGGCTGGATAAAAAAAAGAACCGGGCTGGATCAAAAAAGAACCGGGCGACCCGTTAAAATTGCTTAGCCGAGGTCCTGGAAGCCTAACACGGCGTGATCTTGTGCAAAAAGCCGCTCCCGAGCTCCAGCTGGAAGTGTAAAAAGAACCGGGCTGGATAAAAAAAAGAACCGGGCTGGATCAAAAAAGAACCGGGCGACCCGTTAAAATTGCTTAGCCGAGGTCCTGGAAGCCTAACACGGCGTGATCTTGTGCAAAAAGCCGCTCCCGAGCTCCAGCTGGAAGTGTAAAAAGAACCGGGCTGGATAAAAAAAAGAACCGGGCTGGATCAAAAAAGAACCGGGCGACCCGTTAAAATTGCTTAGCCGAGGTCCTGGAAGCCTAACACGGCGTGTTCTTGTGCAAAAAGCCGCTCCCGAGCTCCAGCTGGAAGTGTAAAAAGAACCGGGCTGGATAAAAAAAGAACCGGGCTGGATCAAAAAAGAACCGGGCGACCCGTTAAAATTGCTTAGCCGAGGTCCTGGAAGCCTAACACGGCGTGTTCTTGTGCAAAAAGCCGCTCCCGAGCTCCAGCTGGAAGTGTAAAAAGAACCAGGCTGGATAAAAAAAAGAACCGGGCTGGATCAAAAAAGAACCGGGCGACCCGTTAAAATTGCTTAGCCGAGGTCCTGGAAGCCTAACACGGCGTGTTCTTGTGCAAAAAGCCGCTCCCGAGCTCCAGCTGGAAGTGTAAAAAGAACCAGGCTGGATAAAAAAAAGAACCGGGCTGGATCAAAAAAGAACCGGGCGACCCGTTAAAATTGCTTAGCCGAGGTCCTGGAAGCCTAACACGGCGTGATCTTGTGCAAAAAGCCGCTCCCGAGCTCCAGCTGGAAGTGTAAAAAGAACCGGGCTGGATAAAAAAAGAACCGGGCTGGATCAAAAAAGAACCGGGCGACCCGTTAAAATTGCTTAGCCGAGGTCCTGGAAGCCTAACACGGCGTGTTCTTGTGCAAAAAGCCGCTCCCGAGCTCCAGCTGGAAGTGTAAAAAGAACCAGGCTGGATAAAAAAAAGAACCGGGCTGGATCAAAAAAGAACCGGGCGACCCGTTAAAATTGCTTAGCCGAGGTCCTGGAAGCCTAACACGGCGTGTTCTTGTGCAAAAAGCCGCTCCCGAGCTCCAGCTGGAAGTGTAAAAAGAACCAGGCTGGATAAAAAAAAGAACCGGGCTGGATCAAAAAAGAACCGGGCGACCCGTTAAAATTGCTTAGCCGAGGTCCTGGAAGCCTAACACGGCGTGATCTTGTGCAAAAAGCCGCTCCCGAGCTCCAGCTGGAAGTGTAAAAAGAACCGGGCTGGATAAAAAAAAGAACCGGGCTGGTTCAAAAAAGAACCGGGCAACCCGTTAAAATTGCTTCGCCGAGGTCCTGGAAGCCTAACCCGGCGTGATCTTGCCCGAAAGTCGGCCTCTATACTTCCATTTTAGGTACCAGGGGCTCATAGTGTACTTGGTCCCACTAGTCAGTGTACTCATCCAGTTACCCCCCGTTTTCCAAAACACCATCGGCACGTATAAGGGGGGGACTCCTGAGAGAGATGAGGTATATGGCAGCGCAACACCAATCCGCTCCGCGCTGGTTCCCATGTCGGCTACGGATGAATAAAACCAGCCTGTCCCCCCTGGAGCTCACGAGACACGGAATTTTTTCTAAGTGCCAACGGCTCTTCCGAGCAAACGTGTCCGCTCCGGCTGGTTCCCCCGTCGGCCTCGAATGACGAAAAATGCCGGTCTCCGCCCGGAGCTCATGACAAACGAAAAATTTTCTAAGTGCCAACGGCACTAGCGAGCGAATGTGTCCGCTCGGCGCTGGTTCCCGGGTCGAACCCGGAAGACGAAAAACGCCGCTCTCCGCCCGGAGCTCATGACAAACGAAAAATTTTCTAAGTGCCAACGGCACTAGCGAGCGAATGTGTCCGCTCGGCGCTGGTTCCCGGGTCGAACCCGGAAGACGAAAAACGCCGCTCTCCGCCCGGAGCTCATGACAAACGAAAATTTTTCTAAGTGCCAACGGCACTAGCGAGCGAATGTGTCCGCTCGGCGCTGGTTCCCGGGTCGAACCCGGAAGACGAAAAACGCCGGTCTCCGCCCGGAGCTCATGACAAACGAAAAATTTTCTAAGTGCCAACGGCACTAGCGAGCGAATGTGTCCGCTCGGCGCTGGTTCCCGGGTCGAACCCGGAAGACAAAAAACGCCGGTCTCCGCCCGGAGCTCATGACAAACGAAAAATTTTCTAAGTGCCAACGGCACTAGCGAGCGAATGTGTCCGCTCGGCGCTGGTTCCCGGGTCGAACCCGGAAGACGAAAAACGCCGCTCTCCGCCCGGAGCTCATGACAAACGAAAAATTTTCTAAGTGCCAACGGCACTAGCGAGCGAATGTGTCCGCTCGGCGCTGGTTCCCGGGTCGAACCCGGAAGACGAAAAACGCCGGTCTCCGCCCGGAGCTCATGACAAACGAAAAATTTTCTAAGTGCCAACGGCACTAGCGAGCGAATGTGTCCGCTCGGCGCTGGTTCCCGGGTCGAACCCGGAAGACGAAAAACGCCGGTCTCCGCCCGGAGCTCATGACAAACGAAAAATTTTCTAAGTGCCAACGGCACTAGCGAGCGAATGTGTCCGCTCGGCGCTGGTTCCCGGGTCGGACCCGGAAGACGAAAAACGCCGGTCTCCGCCCGGAGCTCATGACAAACGAAAAATTTTCTAAGTGCCAACGGCACTAGCGAGCGAATGTGTCCGCTCGGCGCTGGTTCCCGGGTCGGACCCGGAAGACGAAAAACGCCGGTCCTCGCCTGGAGGTCCCAGCAAAATCGGCGAAAAAACGACTAAGTGTCAACTTTCGAAAAAACGGCTAAGTGTCGACTTTCGAAAAAACGGCTAAGTGTCAACTTTCGAAAAAACGGCTAAGTGTCAACTTTCGAAAAAACGACTAAGTGCCCACGGCTCTGCGGGGCTTGTGAGTCCGCCCCGCGCCGGTTCGGCGGTCGGCCTCAAAAAGCAAAAAATCAGCCTCTCTCCCTGGAGCTCACCAAAAATTTGTCGAAATTTTTCTAAGTTCTCCTCGAGGTACCAGGGGGTGAGGTACCCGGGCTAAGGTGCAGTACCTTTTTTGGTCTTCAGGTGCGCCAGAGTACAATGAAATGGTCCCAGTAGTCAGTGTACTCATCGACTTTCCCCCCGTTTTCCAAAGCACCTCGTTTACGAGTATGGAGGAGATGGTGCTGGTCTCCCCACGGCGTCGGACACGCCGTCCTCGACAGCACAAGGTCGGATAGAAGACCTGGAAAGCGCCGTGGCACGCGCTGGAGGTGGGCACTTTGGCGAAAAAACGACTAAGTGTCAACTTTCGAAAAAACGACTAAGTGTCAACTTTCGAAAAAACGGCTAAGTGTCAACTTTCGAAAAAACGACTAAGTGTCACCTCTCTGAAAAAATGGCAAAGTGTCGCCTCTCTGAAAATTTTCTAAGTGCCCACGGCTCTGCGGGCTCGTGCATCCGAGCCGCGCCGGTTCTGCAACCGGCCTAGAATGACGAAAAATAACGGTCTCCTCCTGGAGCTCACAGCCAATTGTGGCGAAAAAGTGGCAAAGTGCCCACGGCTCTGCGGGCTCGTGCATCCGACCCGCGCCGGTTCTGCAGCCGGCCTAGAATGACGAAAAATAACGGTCTCCTCCTGGAGCTCACAGCCAACTTGGCAAAAAGTTTCTAAGTGCCCACGGCCCTGCCGAGCTTTGGCGTCCGCCCAGCGCCGGTTCCGCAGTCGGCCTCCAATGACGAAAAATAACGGTCTCCTCCTGGAGCTCACAGCCAACTTGGCAAAAAGTTTCTAAGTGCCCACGGCCCTGCCGAGCTTTGGCGTCCGCCCAGCGCCGGTTCCGCAGTCGGCCTCGAATGACGAAAAATAACGGTCTCCTCCTGGAGCTCACAGCCAACTTGGCAAAAAGTTTCTAAGTGCCCACGGCCCTGCCGAGCTTTGGCGTCCGCCCAGCGCCGGTTCCGCAGTCGGCCTCGAATGACGAAAAATAACGGTCTCCTCCTGGAGCTCACAGCCAACTTGGCAAAAAGTTTCTAAGTGCCCACGGCCCTGCCGAGCTTTGGCGTCCGCCCAGCGCCGGTTCCGCAGTCGGCCTCGAATGACGAAAAATAACGGTCTCCTCCTGGAGCTCACAGCCAACTTGGCAAAAAGTTTCTAAGTGCCCACGGCCCTGCCGAGCTTTGGCGTCCGCCCAGCGCCGGTTCCGCAGTCGGCCTCGAATGACGAAAAATAACGGTCTCCTCCTGGAGCTCACAGCCAACTTGGCAAAAAGTTTCTAAGTGCCCACGGCCCTGCCGAGCTTTGGCGTCCGCCCAGCGCCGGTTCCGCAGTCGGCCTCGAATGACGAAAAATAACGGTCTCCTCCTGGAGCTCACAGCCAACTTGGCAAAAAGTTTCTAAGTGCCCACGGCCCTGCCGAGCTTTGGCGTCCGCCCAGCGCCGGTTCCGCAGTCGGCCTCGAATGACGAAAAATAACGGTCTCCTCCTGGAGCTCACAGCCAACTTGGCAAAAAGTTTCTAAGTGCCCACGGCCCTGCCGAGCTTTGGCGTCCGCCCAGCGCCGGTTCCGCAGTCGGCCTCGAATGACGAAAAATAACGGTCTCCTCCTGGAGCTCACAGCCAACTTGGCAAAAAGTTTCTAAGTGCCCACGGCCCTGCCGAGCTTTGGCGTCCGCCCAGCGCCGGTTCCGCAGTCGGCCTCGAATGACGAAAAATAACGGTCTCCTCCTGGAGCTCACAGCCAACTTGGCAAAAAGTTTCTAAGTGCCCACGGCCCTGCCGAGCTTTGGCGTCCGCCCAGCGCCGGTTCCGCAGTCGGCCTCGAATGACGAAAAATAACGGTCTCCTCCTGGAGCTCACAGCCAACTTGGCAAAAAGTTTCTAAGTGCCCACGGCCCTGCCGAGCTTTGGCGTCCGCCCAGCGCCGGTTCCGCAGTCGGCCTCGAATGACGAAAAATAACGGTCTCCTCCTGGAGCTCACAGCCAACTTGGCAAAAAGTTTCTAAGTGCCCACGGCCCTGCCGAGCTTTGGCGTCCGCCCAGCGCCGGTTCCGCAGTCGGCCTCGAATGACGAAAAATAACGGTCTCCTCCTGGAGCTCACAGCCAACTTGGCAAAAAGTTTCTAAGTGTCACATCTCTGAAAAAACGGCTAAGTGTCGACTTTCGAAAAAACGGCAAAGTGTCACATCTCTGAAAAAACGGCTAAGTGTCGACTTTCGAAAAAACGGCTAAGTGTCAACTTTCGAAAAAACGGCTAAGTGTCGCCTCTCTGAAAAAACGGCAAAGTGTCAACTTTCGAAAAAACGACAGAGTGTCGCCTCTCTGAAAAAACGACTAAGTGTCGACTCTGAGAAAATGGCAAAGTGCCCACGGCTCTGCGGGCTCGTGCATCCGACCCGCGCCGGTTCCCCAGCCGGCCTGAAATAAGGCAAAACCAGCCTCTCCGCCTGGAGCTCAGAGCCAACTTGGCGAATATTTTCTAAGTGCCCACGGCTCTGCGTGGCTACGGCGTCTGCCCAGCGCCGGTTCCTGGGTCGAACCCCGAGGACGAGGAATGCCGGTCTCCGCCTGGAGGTCCCAGCTTAATCGGCGAAAATTTTCTAAGTGCCCACGGCTCTGCCGGGCTCGTGCATCCGACCCGCGCCGGTTCCCCAGCCGGCCTGAAATAAGGCAAAACCAGGCTCTCCCCCTGGAGCTCAGAGCCAATTGTGGCGAAAAAACGACTAAGTGTCAACTTTCGAAAAAACGACTAAGTGTCAACTTTCCAAAAAAACGGCTAAGTGTCGACTTTCGAAAAAACGGCTAAGTGTCAACTTTCGAAAAAACGACTAAGTGTCGCCTCTGAAAAAACGACTAAGTGTCGCCTCTCTGAAAAAACGACTAAGTGCCCACGGCTCTGCGGGGCTTGTGAGTCCGCCCCGCGCCGGTTCGGCGGTCGGCCTCAAAAAGCGAAAAATCAGCCTCTCTCCCTGGAGCTCACCAAAAATTTGTCGAAATTTTTCTAAGTTCTCCTCGAGGTACCAGGGGGTGAGGTACCCGGGCTAAGGTGCAGTACCTTTTTTGGTCTTCAGGTGCGCCAGAGTACAATGAAATGGTCCCAGTAGTCAGTGTACTCATCGACTTTCCCCCCGTTTTCCAAAGCACCCCGTTTACGAGTATGGAGGAGATGGTGCTGGTCTCCCCACGGCGTCGGACACGCCGTCCTCGACAGCACAAGGTCGGATAGAAGACCTGAAAAGCGCCGTGGCACGCGCTGGAGGTGTCACTGTGGCGAAAAAGTGACTAAGTGTCAACTTTCGAAAAAACGGCTAAGTGTCAACTTTCGAAAAAACGGCTAAGTGTCAACTTTCGAAAAAACGGCTAAGTGTCAACTTTCGAAAAAACGACTAAGTGTCGCCTCTCTGAAAAAACGGCAAAGTGTCAACTTTCGAAAAAACGACTAAGTGTCAACTTTCGAAAAAACGACTAAGTGTCACCTCTCTGAAAAAATGGCAAAGTGTCAACTGCGAATGTGGTGGTGCATGGAAGGAAGTGGAGGACGGCCGCCTCCTTAAACACAGGCCGAAGAGGAGCGTCAGGGCCGGCTCCTTAAACACGGACCGAGTGTCGCCCTTAACACAGACCAAGCGGAGGACGGCCGCCTCCCTAAATACAGGCCGAACCGGAGCGCGAGGGCCGCTCCTTAAACACGGACCGAGTGTCGCCCTTAACACAGACCAAGGGGAGGACGGCCGCCTCCTTAAACACAGGCCGGAGAGGAGCGTCAGGGCCAGGCTCCTCAAACATGGACCGAGTGTCGCCCTTAACACAGACCAAGGGGAGGACGGCCGCCTCCTTAAACACAGGCCGGAGAGGAGCGTCAGGGCCAGGCTCCTCAAACATGGACCGAGTGTCGCCCTTAACACAGACCAAGGGGAGGACGGCCGCCTCCTTAAACACAGGCCGGAGAGGAGCGTCAGGGCCAGGCTCCTCAAACATGGACCGAGTGTCGCCCTTAACACGGACCAAGGGGAGGACGGCCGCCTCCTTAAACACAGGCCGGAGAGGAGCGTCAGGGCCAGGCTCCTCAAACATGGACCGAGTGTCGCCCTTAACACGGACCAAGGGGAGGACGGCCGCCTCCTTAAACACAGGCCGGAGAGGAGCGTCAGGGCCAGGCTCCTCAAACATGGACAGAGTGTCGCCCTTAACACAGACCAAGCGGAGGACGGCCGCCTCCCTAAATACAGGCCGAACCGGAGCGCGAGTGTCGCTCCTTAAACACGGACCGAGTGGAGGACGGCCGCCTCCTTAAACACAGGCCGAACAAAATGACACAAAGTGTCAACTGCGAATGTTGTCCATCCAAGGAAGGAGCGTGATGCCCGGCCGGCTCCTTAAACACAGGCCGAGAGTCGCCCCGGACGGTCCGCCTCGCGGCGCCCGTCTGCTCGGATAAAATGACACAAAGTGTCAACTACGAATGTTGTCCATCCAAGGAGGGAGCGTGATGCCCGGCCGGCTCCGAAAACACAGGCCGAGAGTCGCCCCGGACGGTCCGCCTCGCGGCGCCCGTCTGCTCGGATAAAATGACACAAAGTGTCAACTGCGAATGTTGTCCATCCAAGGAAGGAGCGTGATGCCCGGCCGGCTCCTTAAACACAGGCCGAGAGTCGCCCCGGACGGTCCGCCTCGCGGCGCCCGTCTGCTCGGATAAAATGACACAAAGTGTCAACTACGAATGTTGTCCATCCAAGGAGGGAGCGTGATGCCCGGCCGGCTCCGAAAACACAGGCCGAGAGTCGCCCCGGACGGTCCGCCTCGCGGCGCCCGTCTGCTCGGATAAAATGACACAAAGTGTCAACTGCGAATGTTGTCCATCCAAGGAAGGAGCGTGATGCCCGGCCGGCTCCTTAAACACAGGCCGAGAGTCGCCCCGGACGGTCCGCCTCGCGGCGCCCGCCCGCTCGGATAAAATGACACAAAGTGTCAACTACGAATGTTGTCCATCCAAGGAAGGAGCGTGATGCCCGGCCGGCTCCTTAAACACAGGCCGAGAGTCGCCCCGGACGGTCGCCTCGCGGCGCCCGTCTGCTCGGATAAAATGACACAAAGTGTCAACTACGAATGTTGTCCATCCAAGGAGGGAGCGTGATGCCCGGCCGGCTCCTTAAACACAGGCCGAGAGTCGCCCCGGACGGTCCGCCTCGCGGCGCCCGTCTGCTCGGATAAAATGACACAAAGTGTCAACTGCGAATGTTGTCCATCCAAGGAAGGAGCGTGATGCCCGGCCGGCTCCTTAAACACAGGCCGAGAGTCGCCCCGGACGGTCCGCCTCGCGGCGCCCGCCCGCTCGGATAAAATGACACAAAGTGTCAACTACGAATGTTGTCCATCCAAGGAAGGAGCGTGATGCCCGGCCGGCTCCGAAAACACAGGCCGAGAGTCGCCCCGGACGGTCGCCTCGCGGCGCCCGTCTGCTCGGATAAAATGACACAAAGTGTCAACTACGAATGTTGTCCATCCAAGGAGGGAGCGTGATGCCCGGCCGGCTCCGAAAACACAGGCCGAGAGTCGCCCCGGACGGTCCGCCTCGCGGCGCCCGTCTGCTCGGATAAAATGACACAAAGTGTCAACTACGAATGTTGTCCATCCAAGGAGGGAGCGTGAGGCCCGGCCGGCTCCGAAAACACAGGCCGAGAGTCGCCCCGGACGGTCCGCCTCTCGAGGCGCCCGCCCGCTCGGATAAAATGACACAAAGTGTCAACTACGAATGTTGTCCATCCAAGGAGGGAGCGTGATGCCCGGCCGGCTCCGAAAACACAGGCCGAGATTCGACCCCGGACGGGCCGTCTTCTCCCGGCGCCCGCCCGCGTACGCCCCCCATCCCCGGTCGCCCGTCTGCTCCCGGCGGGCCTCCGAGTACCCCCTCACCCAACTGACCGACTGGCACTCATGACCCGCCTTGGTAGGGCCTCCATCGGCCTCGGCTCGTCCGACGTCGGGTGGACGGTTCCTACCCACTGCGGGTCGCACTCTAGCGCCCCGGCCGCCGCGTGAGCGTGCGCTCCCCGCGCCGCCCCGCAGGCCCCGGCGCGACCGTACTGCGGCGAGACCGAGACGACCCGGTTTGGCATCCATCCCACCTAGCCACGATCCACGGAGGCCGAGCGAGCGGCTGAGTGTCGGGCGCCGCGCGTGCGAGCGTCCGCCGGCCGCGCCGGT
>NW_028232387.1:35000-41022 GCF_054491065.1 Syngnathus leptorhynchus | reverse complement strand
CACCCTCCCTGCCTATGGAAGTGTGGAGCTCCAGCACCCTCCCTGCCTATGGAAGTGTGGAGCTCCAGCACCCTCCCTGCCTATGGAAGTGTGGAGCTCCAGCACCCTCCCTGCCTATGGAAGTGTGGAGCTCCAGCACCCTCCCTGCCTATGGAAGTGTGGAGCTCCAGCACCCTCCCTGCCTATGGAAGTGTGGAGCTCCAGCACCCTCCCTGCCTATGGAAGTGTGGAGCTCCAGCACCCTCCCTGCCTATGGAAGTGTGGAGCTCCAGCACCCTCCCTGCCTATGGAAGTGTGGAGCTCCAGCACCCTCCCTGCCTATGGAAGTGTGGAGCTCCAGCACCCTCCCTGCCTATGGAAGTGTGGAGCTCCAGCACCCTCCCTGCCTATGGAAGTGTGGAGCTCCAGCACCCTCCCTGCCTATGGAAGTGTGGAGCTCCAGCACCCTCCCTGCCTATGGAAGTGTGGAGCTCCAGCACCCTCCCTGCCTATGGAAGTGTGGAGCTCCAGCACCCTCCCTGCCTATGGAAGTGTGGAGCTCCAGCACCCTCCCTGCCTATGGAAGTGTGGAGCTCCAGCACCCTCCCTGCCTATGGAAGTGTGGAGCTCCAGCACCCTCCCTGCCTATGGAAGTGTGGAGCTCCAGCACCCTCCCTGCCTATGGAAGTGTGGAGCTCCAGCACCCTCCCTGCCTATGGAAGTGTGGAGCTCCAGCACCCTCCCTGCCTATGGAAGTGTGGAGCTCCAGCACCCTCCCTGCCTATGGAAGTGTGGAGCTCCAGCACCCTCCCTGCCTATGGAAGTGTGGAGCTCCAGCACCCTCCCTGCCTATGGAAGTGTGGAGCTCCAGCACCCTCCCTGCCTATGGAAGTGTGGAGCTCCAGCACCCTCCCTGCCTATGGAAGTGTGGAGCTCCAGCACCCTCCCTGCCTATGGAAGTGTGGAGCTCCAGCACCCTCCCTGCCTATGGAAGTGTGGAGCTCCAGCACCCTCCCTGCCTATGGAAGTGTGGAGCTCCAGCACCCTCCCTGCCTATGGAAGTGTGGAGCTCCAGCACCCTCCCTGCCTATGGAAGTGTGGAGCTCCAGCACCCTCCCTGCCTATGGAAGTGTGGAGCTCCAGCACCCTCCCTGCCTATGGAAGTGTGGAGCTCCAGCACCCTCCCTGCCTATGGAAGTGTGGAGCTCCAGCACCCTCCCTGCCTATGGAAGTGTGGAGCTCCAGCACCCTCCCTGCCTATGGAAGTGTGGAGCTCCAGCACCCTCCCTGCCTATGGAAGTGTGGAGCTCCAGCACCCTCCCTGCCTATGGAAGTGTGGAGCTCCAGCACCCTCCCTGCCTATGGAAGTGTGGAGCTCCAGCACCCTCCCTGCCTATGGAAGTGTGGAGCTCCAGCACCCTCCCTGCCTATGGAAGTGTGGAGCTCCAGCACCCTCCCTGCCTATGGAAGTGTGGAGCTCCAGCACCCTCCCTGCCTATGGAAGTGTGGAGCTCCAGCACCCTCCCTGCCTATGGAAGTGTGGAGCTCCAGCACCCTCCCTGCCTATGGAAGTGTGGAGCTCCAGCACCCTCCCTGCCTATGGAAGTGTGGAGCTCCAGCACCCTCCCTGCCTATGGAAGTGTGGAGCTCCAGCACCCTCCCTGCCTATGGAAGTGTGGAGCTCCAGCACCCTCCCTGCCTATGGAAGTGTGGAGCTCCAGCACCCTCCCTGCCTATGGAAGTGTGGAGCTCCAGCACCCTCCCTGCCTATGGAAGTGTGGAGCTCCAGCACCCTCCCTGCCTATGGAAGTGTGGAGCTCCAGCACCCTCCCTGCCTATGGAAGTGTGGAGCTCCAGCACCCTCCCTGCCTATGGAAGTGTGGAGCTCCAGCACCCTCCCTGCCTATGGAAGTGTGGAGCTCCAGCACCCTCCCTGCCTATGGAAGTGTGGAGCTCCAGCACCCTCCCTGCCTATGGAAGTGTGGAGCTCCAGCACCCTCCCTGCCTATGGAAGAGCCACCTCCGCGGGCATGCTGCTCAACCACGCCGGCCCAGAGTTCCAGCCGCTCGGCTACACTCTCTCACAAGCCCCGCCTGGAGCTCCCCAGCCCACCCCTGGTACCTCAACTACCGAGGCCAGCCGCTCGACCAGGCCGGCCCAGAGTTCCAGCCGCTCGGCTTCACTCTCTCACAAGCCCCGCCTGGAGCTCCCCAGCCCGCCCCTGGTACCTCAACTACCGAGGCCAGCCGCTCGACCAGGCCGGCCGAGAGTTCCAGCCGCTCGGCTTCACTCTCTCACAAGACCCGCCTGGAGCTCCCCGCCCCACCCCTGGTACCTCAACTACCGAGGCCAGCCGCTCGACCACGCCGGCGCAGAGTTCCAGCCGCTCGGATAAGCTCTGTCACTCACCCGCCGCGCAGCCACCGGTAACGGGGAAATGTCGCCGCCTTGTGGACACGCCGTTGTAAATGAATGGGCTTTCGCACTTAGTGCAATTTTAGCCAACTCTCTGACTGGAGCTATGGAAGTATGGAGCTATGGAGCCACCAGCCACCCAGGCTGGAGCTATGGAGCTATGGAGCTCTGGTGCTATGGAGCTATGGAGCTCTGGTGCTATGGAGCCCTGGAGCTATGGAGCCCTGGAGCTATGGAGCTATGGAGCTCTGGTGCTATGGAGCTATGGAGCTCTGGTGCTATGGAGCTATGGAGCTCTGGTGCTATGGAGCTATGGAGCTCTGGTGCTATGGAGCTATGGAGCTCTGGTGCTATGGAGCTATGGAGCTCTGGTGCTATGGAGCTATGGAGCTCTGGTGCTATGGAGCTATGGAGCTCTGGTGCTATGGAGCTATGGAGCTATGGAGCCACCAGCCAGCACCCTCCGTGGCTGGATCAATGGAAGTGTTTTAGGTACCAGGCAGCCAAAGGGCCGAGGCCTCACGCTCGACCACGCCGGCGCAGAGTTCCAGCCGCTCGGATAAGCTCTGTCACTCACCCGCCGCGCAGCCACCGGTAACGGGGAAATGTCGCCGCCTTGTGGACACGCCGTTGTAAATGAATGGGCTTTCGCACTTAGTGCAATTTTAGCACACTCTCTGACTGGAGCTATGGAAGTATGGAGCTATGGAGCCACCAGCCACCCAGGCTGGAGCTATGGAGCTATGGAGCTCTGGTGCTATGGAGCTATGGAGCTCTGGTGCTATGGAGCTATGGAGCTCTGGTGCTATGGAGCTATGGAGCTCTGGTGCTATGGAGCTATGGAGCTCTGGTGCTATGGAGCTATGGAGCTCTGGTGCTATGGAGCTATGGAGCTCTGGTGCTATGGAGCTATGGAGCTATGGAGCCACCAGCCAGCACCCTCCGTGGCTGGATCAATGGAAGTGTTTTAGGTACCAGGCAGCCAAAGGGCCGGGGCCTCACGCTCGACCACGCCGGCGCAGAGTTCCAGCCGCTCGGATAAGCTCTGTCACTCACCCGCCACGCAGCCACCGGTAACGGGGAAATGTCGCCGCCTGGCGGACACGCCGTTGTAAATGAATGGGCTTTCGCACTTAGTGCAATTTTCGCCAACTCTCTGACTGGAGCTATGGAAGTATGGAGCTATGGAGCCACCAGCCACCCAGGCTGGAGCTATGGAGCTCTGGAGGTATGGAGCTATGGAGCCCTGGAGCTATGGAGCTATGGAGCCCTGGAGCTATGGAGCCCTGGAGCTATGGAGCTATGGAGCTCTGGTGCTATGGAGCTATGGAGCTCTGGTGCTATGGAGCTATGGAGCTCTGGTGCTATGGAGCTATGGAGCTCTGGTGCTATGGAGCTATGGAGCTCTGGTGCTATGGAGCTATGGAGCTCTGGTGCTATGGAGCAATGGAGCTATGGAGCCACCAGCCAGCACCCTCCGTGGCTGGATCAATGGAAGTGTTTTAGGTACCAGGCAGCCAAAGGGCCGAGGCCTCACGCTCGACCACGCCGGCGCAGAGTTCCAGCCGCTCGGATAAGCTCTGTCACTCACCCGCCGCGCAGCCACCGGTAACGGGGAAATGTCGCCGCCTTGTGGACACGCCGTTGTAAATGAATGGGCTTTCGCACTTAGTGCAATTTTCGCCAACTCTCTGACTGGAGCTATGGAAGTATGGAGCTATGGAGCCACCAGCCACCCAGGCTGGAGCTATGGAGCTCTGGAGCTATGGAGCTCTGGTGCTATGGAAGTATGGAGCTCTGGAGCTATGGAAGTATGGCGCTATGGAGCTATGGAGCTCTGGAAGTATGGAGCTATGGAGCTCTGGAGGTATGGAGCTATGGAGCCCTGGAGCCCTGGAGCTATGGAGCCCTGGAGCCCTGGAGCTATGGAGCCCTGGAGCTATGGAGCTATGGAGCTATGGAGCCCTGGAGCTATGGAGCCCTGGAGCTATGGAGCTATGGAGCTCTGGTGCTATGGAGCTATGGAGCTCTGGTGCTATGGAGCTATGGAGCTCTGGTGCTATGGAGCTCTGGTGCTATGGAGCTATGGAGCTATGGAGCTCTGGTGCTATGGAGCTATGGAGCTCTGGTGCTATGGAGCTATGGAGCTCTGGTGCTATGGAGCTATGGAGCTCTGGTGCTATGGAGCTATGGAGCTCTGGTGCTATGGAGCTATGGAGCTCTGGAGGTATGGAGCTATGGAGGTATGGAGCCACCAGCCAGCACCCTCCGAGGCTGGATCAATGGAAGTGTTTTAGGTACCAGGCAGCCAAAGGGCCGAGGCCTCACGCTCGACCACGCCGGCGCAGAGTTCCAGCCGCTCGGATAAGCTCTGTCACTCACCCGCCGCGCAGCCACCGGTAACGGGGAAATGTCGCCGCCTGGCGGACACGCCGTTGTAAATGAATGGGCTTTCGCACTTAGTGCAATTTTAGCCAACTCCGTGGCTGCAAGTATGGAAGTATGGAGCTATGGAGCCACCAGCCAGCACCCTCCGCGGCTGGAGCTATGGAAGTATGGAGCTATGGAGCTATGGAGCTATGGAAGTATGGGGCTATGGAAGTCTGGAGCTATGGAGCTCTGGGGCTATGGAGCTCCGGGGCTATGGAGCTATGGAGCTCTGGGGCTATGGAGCTCCGGGGCTATGGAGCTATGGAGCTCCGGGGCTATGGAGCTCCGGGGCTATGGAGCTCCGGGGCTATGGAGCTATGGAGCTCCGGGGCTATGGAGCTCCGGGGCTATGGAGCTATGGAGCTCCGGGGCTATGGAGCTCCGGGGCTATGGAGCTCCGGGGCTATGGAGCTCCGGGGCTATGGAGCTATGGAGCTCCGGGGCTATGGAGCTCCGGGGCTATGGAGCTCCGGGGCTATGGAGCTATGGAGCTCCGGGGCTATGGAGCTCCGGGGCTATGGAGCTCCGGGGCTATGGAGCTCTGGAGCTATGGAAGTATGGATGATCCAGCACCCTCCGTGGCTGACCGCTGGTGCTCGGGGCCGGTGAACTCGGCACCCGCCTCCGGCGGGTGCCTCGGTGACCGCCGTCGCTTGGGGCCAGTGAACTCGGCACCCGCCTTCGGCGGGTGCCTCGGTGACCGGTTGTCGCTTGGGGCCAGTGAACTCGGCACCCGCCTTCGGCGGGTGCCTCGGTGACCGGTTGTCGCTTGGGGCCGGTGAACTCGGCACCCGCCTTCGGCGGGTGCCTCGGTGACCGGTTGTCGCTTGGGGCCGGTGAACTCGGCACCCGCCTTCGGCGGGTGCCTCGGTGGCGGTCGGGGTTGGTGCTTGGGGACCGGCTTCGCTTCTGGAAGTCTGGGGGAGGCGGTCTGGTGGTGGTGGCCGACGTTGATGGTGGTGGGGCGGGAAGAAGAAGGTTATAGTCCCCAGCCCGCCGCATAGGAAAATTTTAGGTACCAGGAGTGGATTTTTTTTTGCACCGGCGGTTAGTGGCCGACGCCTTGGTTTGGTGTCCGGGGAAAGTGCCTGCCGCCCGGCCCGGAGAAAGATTAGGCCCCCAGCCCGCCGCGGAGGAAAATTTTAGGTACCAGGAGTGGATTTTTTTTGGACCGGCGGCTAGGGGCCGACGCCTTGG
>NW_028232387.1:0-22500 GCF_054491065.1 Syngnathus leptorhynchus | reverse complement strand
CTGGGGAGACTCGCGGTGGACAGGGTGGCGCGAATCCGGCCGGGCGGCCCCATCGATTAAGCATTGGTAGGGAGCCGAGGATGAGCCGTGCGAAGTGGCCTCGGAGGCGGTCCGTGGGGGACGACGGGGGGGGACGGGCGTCGGCCCTCCGGCCCGAGCAGAGAACGTTCGGTCACCCAAGCGGGAATCTGCGCCCCGGCCCGAGTCGGACTCGGTCGGTGCGGCCCGCTGAGGCCCTCAACTATTCCCGTACGCGGGGGTCGGGAGCTGCGGCGCTGCGCCGGCGACTTACCCGCGCGAGGCACGCACTGCGTGCGGCCAGGATGCGGAGTTGGATCGGCGCTGGTTGGGAACCCTCGGGGAACGAAGGCGGACGGCGGCCAGCCGGCGCCGACGAACCCGTCGGGGAGGGGGCTGGTGGCAGGCGCGATCGGCACTATTGCTGACTGCCGGGAGGGAAGCTGCGCCCCGGCCGAGTCAGACTCAGCCGTTGCGGCCCCCCCGAGCCCGCAGCGCGTAGCGCGGAAGCCATACGCCCCCCCGATGCGGAGCGACAGACGCCCCCGCGACCGCGGTTGGTCGGGAAGGCTTTTCGGATAGAGGTCGGACGGTGTGTGTGGACGGCTTCCCGTGGTGCCGCCGCTATCAAGCCGGAGGGTTTGAGAAACGACATTCGCGGAAGGACCGGCGCGGCCGGCGGACGCTCGCACGCGCGGCGCCCGACACTCAGCCGCTCGCTCGGCCTCCGTGGATCGTGGCTAGGTGGGATGGATGCCAAACCGGGTCGTCTCGGTCTCGCCGCAGTACGGTCGCGCCGGGGCCTGCGGGGCGGCGCGGGGAGCGCACGCTCACGCAGCGGCCGGGGCGCTAGAGTGCGACCCGCAGTGGGTAGGAACCGTCCACCCGACGTCGGACGAGCCGAGGCCGATGGAGGCCCTACCAAGGCGGGTCATGAGTGCCAGTCGGTCAGTTGGGTGAGGGGGTACTCGGAGGCCCGCCGGGAGCAGACGGGCGACCGGGGATGGGGGGCGTACGCGGGCGGGCGCCGGGAGAAGACGGCCCGTCCGGGGTCGAATCTCGGCCTGTGTTTTCGGAGCCGGCCGGGCATCACGCTCCCTCCTTGGATGGACAACATTCGTAGTTGACACTTTGTGTCATTTTATCCGAGCGGGCGGGCGCCTCGAGAGGCGGACCGTCCGGGGCGACTCTCGGCCTGTGTTTTCGGAGCCGGCCGGGCCTCACGCTCCCTCCTTGGATGGACAACATTCGTAGTTGACACTTTGTGTCATTTTATCCGAGCGGGCGGGCGCCTCGAGAGGCGGACCGTCCGGGGCGACTCTCGGCCTGTGTTTTCGGAGCCGGCCGGGCCTCACGCTCCCTCCTTGGATGGACAACATTCGTAGTTGACACTTTGTGTCATTTTATCCGAGCGGGCGGGCGCCGCGAGGCGGACCGTCCGGGGCGACTCTCGGCCTGTGTTTAAGGAGCCGGCCGGGCATCACGCTCCTTCCTTGGATGGACAACATTCGCAGTTGACACTTTGTGTCATTTTATCCGAGCAGACGGGCGCCGCGAGGCGGACCGTCCGGGGCGACTCTCGGCCTGTGTTTTCGGAGCCGGCCGGGCATCACGCTCCCTCCTTGGATGGACAACATTCGTAGTTGACACTTTGTGTCATTTTATCCGAGCAGACGGGCGCCGCGAGGCGACCGTCCGGGGCGACTCTCGGCCTGTGTTTAAGGAGCCGGCCGGGCATCACGCTCCTTCCTTGGATGGACAACATTCGTAGTTGACACTTTGTGTCATTTTATCCGAGCGGGCGGGCGCCGCGAGGCGGACCGTCCGGGGCGACTCTCGGCCTGTGTTTAAGGAGCCGGCCGGGCATCACGCTCCTTCCTTGGATGGACAACATTCGCAGTTGACACTTTGTGTCATTTTATCCGAGCAGACGGGCGCCGCGAGGCGGACCGTCCGGGGCGACTCTCGGCCTGTGTTTTCGGAGCCGGCCGGGCATCACGCTCCCTCCTTGGATGGACAACATTCGTAGTTGACACTTTGTGTCATTTTATCCGAGCAGACGGGCGCCGCGAGGCGACCGTCCGGGGCGACTCTCGGCCTGTGTTTAAGGAGCCGGCCGGGCATCACGCTCCTTCCTTGGATGGACAACATTCGTAGTTGACACTTTGTGTCATTTTATCCGAGCGGGCGGGCGCCGCGAGGCGGACCGTCCGGGGCGACTCTCGGCCTGTGTTTAAGGAGCCGGCCGGGCATCACGCTCCTTCCTTGGATGGACAACATTCGCAGTTGACACTTTGTGTCATTTTATCCGAGCAGACGGGCGCCGCGAGGCGGACCGTCCGGGGCGACTCTCGGCCTGTGTTTAAGGAGCCGGCCGGGCATCACGCTCCTTCCTTGGATGGACAACATTCGTAGTTGACACTTTGTGTCATTTTATCCGAGCAGACGGGCGCCGCGAGGCGGACCGTCCGGGGCGACTCTCGGCCTGTGTTTAAGGAGCCGGCCGGGCATCACGCTCCTTCCTTGGATGGACAACATTCGTAGTTGACACTTTGTGTCATTTTATCCGAGCGGGCGGGCGCCGCGAGGCGGACCGTCCGGGGCGACTCTCGGCCTGTGTTTAAGGAGCCGGCCGGGCATCACGCTCCTTCCTTGGATGGACAACATTCGCAGTTGACACTTTGTGTCATTTTATCCGAGCAGACGGGCGCCGCGAGGCGGACCGTCCGGGGCGACTCTCGGCCTGTGTTTAAGGAGCCGGCCGGGCATCACGCTCCTTCCTTGGATGGACAACATTCGTAGTTGACACTTTGTGTCATTTTATCCGAGCAGACGGGCGCCGCGAGGCGGACCGTCCGGGGCGACTCTCGGCCTGTGTTTAAGGAGCCGGCCGGGCATCACGCTCCTTCCTTGGATGGACAACATTCGCAGTTGACACTTTGTGTCATTTTGTTCGGCCTGTGTTTAAGGAGGCGGCCGTCCTCCACTCGGTCCGTGTTTAAGGAGCGACACTCGCGCTCCGGTTCGGCCTGTATTTAGGGAGGCGGCCGTCCTCCGCTTGGTCTGTGTTAAGGGCGACACTCGGTCCATGTTTGAGGAGCCTGGCCCTGACGCTCCTCTCCGGCCTGTGTTTAAGGAGGCGGCCGTCCTCCCCTTGGTCTGTGTTAAGGGCGACACTCGGTCCATGTTTGAGGAGCCTGGCCCTGACGCTCCTCTCCGGCCTGTGTTTAAGGAGGCGGCCGTCCTCCCCTTGGTCCGTGTTAAGGGCGACACTCGGTCCATGTTTGAGGAGCCTGGCCCTGACGCTCCTCTCCGGCCTGTGTTTAAGGAGGCGGCCGTCCTCCCCTTGGTCCGTGTTAAGGGCGACACTCGGTCCATGTTTGAGGAGCCTGGCCCTGACGCTCCTCTCCGGCCTGTGTTTAAGGAGGCGGCCGTCCTCCCCTTGGTCTGTGTTAAGGGCGACACTCGGTCCATGTTTGAGGAGCCTGGCCCTGACGCTCCTCTCCGGCCTGTGTTTAAGGAGGCGGCCGTCCTCCCCTTGGTCTGTGTTAAGGGCGACACTCTGTCCATGTTTGAGGAGCCTGGCCCTGACGCTCCTCTCCGGCCTGTGTTTAAGGAGGCGGCCGTCCTCCCCTTGGTCTGTGTTAAGGGCGACACTCGGTCCATGTTTGAGGAGCCTGGCCCTGACGCTCCTCTCCGGCCTGTGTTTAAGGAGGCGGCCGTCCTCCCCTTGGTCTGTGTTAAGGGCGAAACTCTGTCCATGTTTGAGGAGCCTGGCCCTGACGCTCCTCTCCGGCCTGTGTTTAAGGAGGCGGCCGTCCTCCCCTTGGTCTGTGTTAAGGGCGACACTCGGTCCGTGTTTAAGGAGCGGCCCTCGCGCTCCGGTTCGGCCTGTATTTAGGGAGGCGGCCGTCCTCCGCTTGGTCTGTGTTAAGGGCGACACTCGGTCCGTGTTTAAGGAGCCGGCCCTGACGCTCCTCTTCGGCCTGTGTTTAAGGAGCCGGCCGTCCTCCACTTCCTTCCATGCACCACCACATTCGCAGTTGACACTTTGCCATTTTTTCAGAGAGGTGACACTTAGTCGTTTTTTCGAAAGTTGACACTTAGTCGTTTTTTCGAAAGTTGACACTTTGCCGTTTTTTCAGAGAGGCGACACTTAGTCGTTTTTTCGAAAGTTGACACTTAGCCGTTTTTTCGAAAGTTGACACTTAGCCGTTTTTTCGAAAGTTGACACTTAGCCGTTTTTTCGAAAGTTGACACTTAGTCACTTTTTCGCCACAGTGACACCTCCAGCGCGTGCCACGGCGCTTTTCAGGTCTTCTATCCGACCTTGTGCTGTCGAGGACGGCGTGTCCGACGCCGTGGGGAGACCAGCACCATCTCCTCCATACTCGTAAACGGGGTGCTTTGGAAAACGGGGGGAAAGTCGATGAGTACACTGACTACTGGGACCATTTCATTGTACTCTGGCGCACCTGAAGACCAAAAAAGGTACTGCACCTTAGCCCGGGTACCTCACCCCCTGGTACCTCGAGGAGAACTTAGAAAAATTTCGACAAATTTTTGGTGAGCTCCAGGGAGAGAGGCTGATTTTTCGCTTTTTGAGGCCGACCGCCGAACCGGCGCGGGGCGGACTCACAAGCCCCCCAGAGCCGTGGGCACTTAGTCGTTTTTTCAGAGAGGCGACACTTAGTCGTTTTTTCAGAGGCGACACTTAGTCGTTTTTTCGAAAGTTGACACTTAGCCGTTTTTTCGAAAGTCGACACTTAGCCGTTTTTTTGGAAAGTTGACACTTAGTCGTTTTTTCGAAAGTTGACACTTAGTCGTTTTTTCGCCACAATTGGCTCTGAGCTCCAGGGGGAGAGCCTGGTTTTGCCTTATTTCAGGCCGGCTGGGGAACCGGCGCGGGTCGGATGCACGAGCCCGGCAGAGCCGTGGGCACTTAGAAAATTTTCGCCGATTAAGCTGGGACCTCCAGGCGGAGACCGGCATTCCTCGTCCTCGGGGTTCGACCCAGGAACCGGCGCTGGGCAGACGCCGTAGCCACGCAGAGCCGTGGGCACTTAGAAAATATTCGCCAAGTTGGCTCTGAGCTCCAGGCGGAGAGGCTGGTTTTGCCTTATTTCAGGCCGGCTGGGGAACCGGCGCGGGTCGGATGCACGAGCCCGCAGAGCCGTGGGCACTTTGCCATTTTCTCAGAGTCGACACTTAGTCGTTTTTTCAGAGAGGCGACACTCTGTCGTTTTTTCGAAAGTTGACACTTTGCCGTTTTTTCAGAGAGGCGACACTTAGCCGTTTTTTCGAAAGTTGACACTTAGCCGTTTTTTCGAAAGTCGACACTTAGCCGTTTTTTCAGAGATGTGACACTTTGCCGTTTTTTCGAAAGTCGACACTTAGCCGTTTTTTCAGAGATGTGACACTTAGAAACTTTTTGCCAAGTTGGCTGTGAGCTCCAGGAGGAGACCGTTATTTTTCGTCATTCGAGGCCGACTGCGGAACCGGCGCTGGGCGGACGCCAAAGCTCGGCAGGGCCGTGGGCACTTAGAAACTTTTTGCCAAGTTGGCTGTGAGCTCCAGGAGGAGACCGTTATTTTTCGTCATTCGAGGCCGACTGCGGAACCGGCGCTGAGCGGACGCCAAAGCTCGGCAGGGCCGTGGGCACTTAGAAACTTTTTGCCAAGTTGGCTGTGAGCTCCAGGAGGAGACCGTTATTTTTCGTCATTCGAGGCCGACTGCGGAACCGGCGCTGGGCGGACGCCAAAGCTCGGCAGGGCCGTGGGCACTTAGAAACTTTTTGCCAAGTTGGCTGTGAGCTCCAGGAGGAGACCGTTATTTTTCGTCATTCGAGGCCGACTGCGGAACCGGCGCTGAGCGGACGCCAAAGCTCGGCAGGGCCGTGGGCACTTAGAAACTTTTTGCCAAGTTGGCTGTGAGCTCCAGGAGGAGACCGTTATTTTTCGTCATTCGAGGCCGACTGCGGAACCGGCGCTGGGCGGACGCCAAAGCTCGGCAGGGCCGTGGGCACTTAGAAACTTTTTGCCAAGTTGGCTGTGAGCTCCAGGAGGAGACCGTTATTTTTCGTCATTCGAGGCCGACTGCGGAACCGGCGCTGAGCGGACGCCAAAGCTCGGCAGGGCCGTGGGCACTTAGAAACTTTTTGCCAAGTTGGCTGTGAGCTCCAGGAGGAGACCGTTATTTTTCGTCATTCGAGGCCGACTGCGGAACCGGCGCTGGGCGGACGCCAAAGCTCGGCAGGGCCGTGGGCACTTAGAAACTTTTTGCCAAGTTGGCTGTGAGCTCCAGGAGGAGACCGTTATTTTTCGTCATTCGAGGCCGACTGCGGAACCGGCGCTGGGCGGACGCCAAAGCTCGGCAGGGCCGTGGGCACTTAGAAACTTTTTGCCAAGTTGGCTGTGAGCTCCAGGAGGAGACCGTTATTTTTCGTCATTCGAGGCCGACTGCGGAACCGGCGCTGAGCGGACGCCAAAGCTCGGCAGGGCCGTGGGCACTTAGAAACTTTTTGCCAAGTTGGCTGTGAGCTCCAGGAGGAGACCGTTATTTTTCGTCATTCGAGGCCGACTGCGGAACCGGCGCTGGGCGGACGCCAAAGCTCGGCAGGGCCGTGGGCACTTAGAAACTTTTTGCCAAGTTGGCTGTGAGCTCCAGGAGGAGACCGTCATTTTTCGTCATTCGAGGCCGACTGCGGAACCGGCGCTGAGCGGACGCCAAAGCTCGGCAGGGCCGTGGGCACTTAGAAACTTTTTGCCAAGTTGGCTGTGAGCTCCAGGAGGAGACCGTTATTTTTCGTCATTCGAGGCCGACTGCGGAACCGGCGCTGGGCGGACGCCAAAGCTCGGCAGGGCCGTGGGCACTTAGAAACTTTTTGCCAAGTTGGCTGTGAGCTCCAGGAGGAGACCGTTATTTTTCGTCATTCGAGGCCGACTGCGGAACCGGCGCTGGGCGGACGCCAAAGCTCGGCAGGGCCGTGGGCACTTAGAAACTTTTTGCCAAGTTGGCTGTGAGCTCCAGGAGGAGACCGTTATTTTTCGTCATTCGAGGCCGACTGCGGAACCGGCGCTGGGCGGACGCCAAAGCTCGGCAGGGCCGTGGGCACTTAGAAACTTTTTGCCAAGTTGGCTGTGAGCTCCAGGAGGAGACCGTCATTTTTCGTCATTCGAGGCCGACTGCGGCACCGGCGCTGAGCGGACGCCAAGCTCGGCAGGGCCGTGTGCACTTAGAAACTTTTTGCCAAGTTGGCTGTGAGCTCCAGGAGGAGACCGTTATTTTTCGTCATTCGAGGCCGACTGCGGACCGGCGCTGGGCGGACGCCAAAGCTCGGACAGGGCCGTGGGGCACTTAGAAACTTTTTGCCAAGTTGGCTGTGAGCTCCAGGAGGAGACCGTCATTTTTCGTCATTCGAGGCCGACTGCGGAACCGGCGCTGAGCGGACGCCAAAGCTCGGCAGGGCCGTGGGCACTTAGAACTTTTTAGGGCCAAGTTGGCTGTGAGCTCCAGGAGGAGACCGTTATTTTTCGTCTTCGAGGCCGACTGCGGAACCGGCGCTGGGCGACGCCAAAGCTCGGCAGGGCCGTGGGCACTTAGAAACTTTTGCCAAGTTGGCTGTGAGCTCCAGGAGGAGACCGTTATTTTTCGTCATTCGAGGCCGACTGCGGAACCGGCGCTGGGCGGACGCCAAAGTCGGCAGGGCCGTGGGCACTTAGAACTTTTGCCAAGTTGGCTGTGAGTCCAGGAGGAGGACGTATTTTCGTCATTCGAGGCCGACTGCGGAACCGGCGCTGGGCGGACGCCAAAGCTCGGCGGGCCGTGGGCACTTAGGAAACTTTTTGCCAAGTTGGCTGTGAGCTCCAGGAGGAGACCGTCATTTTTCGTCATTCGAGGCCGACTGCGGCACCGGCGCTGAGCGGACGCCAAAGCTCGGCAGGGCCGTGGGCACTTAGAAACTTTTTGCCAAGTTGGCTGTGAGCTCCAGGAGGAGACCGTTATTTTTCGTCATTCGAGGCCGACTGCGGAACGGCGCTGGGCGGACGCCAAAGCTCGGCAGGGCCGTGGGCACTTAGAACTTTTTGCCAAGTTGGCTGTGAGCTCCAGGAGGAGACCGTCATTTTTCGTCATTCGAGGCCGACTGCGGAACCGGCGCTGAGCGGACGCCAAAGCTCGGCAGGGCCGTGGGCACTTAGAAACTTTTTGCCAAGTTGGCTGTGAGCTCCAGGAGGAGACCGTTATTTTTCGTCATTCGAGGCCGACTGCGGAACCGGCGCTGGGCGGACGCCAAAGCTCGGCAGGGCCGTGGGCACTTAGAAACTTTTTGCCAAGTTGGCTGTGAGCTCCAGGAGGAGACCGTTATTTTTCGTCATTCGAGGCCGACTGCGGAACCGCGCTGGGCGGGACGCCAAAGCTCGGCAGGGCCGTGGGCACTTAGAAACTTTTTGCCAAGTGGCTGTGAGCTCCAGGAGGAGACCGTTATTTTTCGTCATTCGAGGCCGACTGCGGAACCGGCGCTGGGCGGACGCCAAGCTCGGCAGGGCCGTGGGCACTTAGAAACTTTTTGCCAAGTTGGCTGTGAGCTCCAGGAGGAGACCGTCATTTTTCGTCATTCGAGGCCGACTGCGGCACCGGCGCTGAGCGGACGCCAAAGCTCGGCAGGGCCGTGGGCACTTAGAAACTTTTTGCCAAGTTGGCTGTGAGCTCCAGGAGGAGACCGTTATTTTTCGTCATTCGAGGCCCGACTGCGGAACGGCGCTGGGCGGACGCCAAAGCTCGGCAGGGCCGTGGGCACTTAGAAACTTTTTGTCAAGTTGGCTGTGAGCTCCAGGAGGAGACCGTCATTTTTCGTCATTCGAGGCCGACTGCGGCACCGGCGCTGAGCGGACGCCAAAGCTCGGCAGGGCCGTGGGCACTTAGAAACTTTTTGCCAAGTTGGCTGTGAGCTCCAGGAGGAGACCGTTATTTTTCGTCATTCGAGGCCGACTGCGGAACCGGCGCTGGGCGGACGCCAAAGCTCGGCAGGGCCGTGGGCACTTAGAAACTTTTTGCCAAGTTGGCTGTGAGCTCCAGGAGGAGACCGTCATTTTTCGTCATTCGAGGCCGACTGCGGCACCGGCGCTGAGCGGACGCAAAGCTCGGCAGGGCCGTGGGCACTTAGAAACTTTTGCCAAGTTGGCTGTGAGCTCAGGAGGAGACCGTTATTTTCGTCATTCGAGGCCGACTGCGGAACCGGCGCTGGGCGGACGCCAAAGCTCGGCAGGGCCGTGGGCACTTAGAAACTTTTTGCCAAGTTGGCTGTGAGCTCCAGGAGGAGACCGTCATTTTTCGTCATTCGAGGCCGACTGCGGCACCGGCGCTGAGCGGACGCCAAAGCTCGGCAGGGCCGTGGGCACTTTGCCACTTTTTCGCCACATTGGCTGTGAGCTCCATGAGGAGACCGTTATTTTTCGTCATTCTAGGCCGGTTGCAGAACCGGCGCGGCTCGGATGCACGAGCCCGCAGAGCCGTGGGCACTTAGAAAAATTTCAGAGAGGCGACACTTTGCCATTTTTTCAGGAGAGGTGCACTTAGTCGTTTTTTCGAAAGTTGACACTTAGCCGTTTTTTTCGAAAGTTTGACACTTAGTCGTTTTTTTCGAAAGTTGACACTTAGTCGTTTTTCGCCAAAGTGCCCACCTCCAGCGCGTGCCACGGCGCTTTCCAGGTCTTCTATCCGACCTTGTGCTGTCGAGGACGGCGTGTCCGACGCCGTGGGGAGACCAGCACCATCTCCTCCTTACTCGTAAACGAGGTGCTTTGGAAACGGGGGGAAAGTCGATGAGTACACTGACTACTGGGACCATTTCATTGTACTCTGGCGCACCTGAAGACCAAAAAAGGTACTGCCACCTTAGCCCGGGTACCTCACCCCCTGGTACCTCGAGGTGAGCTCCAGGAGAGAGGCTGATTTTTTGCTTTTGAGGCCGACCACCGAACCGGCGCGGGGCGGACTCACAAGCCCCGCAGAGCCGTGGGCACTTAGTCGTTTTTTCGAAAGTTGCCACTTAGTCGTTTTTTTCGCCGATTTTGCTGGGACCTCCAGGCGAGGACCGGCGTTTTTCGTCTTCCGGGTCCGACCCGGGAACCAGCGCCGAGCGGACAGGGAACCAGCGCCGAGCGGACACATTCGCTCGCTAGTGCCGTTGGCACTTAGAAAATTTTTCGTTTGTCATGAGCTCCGGGCGGAGACCGGCGTTTTTCGTCTTCCGGGTCCGACCCGGGAACCAGCGCCGAGCGGACACATTCGCTCGCAAGTGCCGTTGGCACTTAGAAAATTTTTCGTTTGTCATGAGCTCCGGGCGGAGAGCGGCGTTTTTCGTCTTCCGGGTTCGACCCGGGAACCAGCGCCGAGCGGACACATTCGCTCGCTAGTGCCGTTGGCACTTAGAAAATGTTTCGTTTGTCATGAGCTCCGGGCGGAGAGCGGCGTTTTTCGTCTTCCGGGTTCGACCCGGGAACCAGCGCCGAGCGGACACATTCGCTCGCTAGTGCCGTTGGCACTTAGAAAATTTTTCGTTTGTCATGAGCTCCGGGCGGAGAGCGGCGTTTTTCGTCTTCCGGGTTCGACCCGGGAACCAGCGCCGAGCGGACACATTCGCTCGCTAGTGCCGTTGGCACTTAGAAAATTTTTCGTTTGTCATGAGCTCCGGGCGGAGAGCGGCGTTTTTCGTCTTCCGGGTTCGACCCGGGAACCAGCGCCGAGCGGACACATTCGCTCGCTAGTGCCGTTGGCACTTAGAAAATTTTTCGTTTGTCATGAGCTCCGGGCGGAGACCGGCATTTTTCGTCATTCGAGGCCGACGGGGGAACCAGCCG
Source organism: Syngnathus leptorhynchus (assembly GCF_054491065.1). Classification (NCBI taxonomy): domain Eukaryota; kingdom Metazoa; phylum Chordata; class Actinopteri; order Syngnathiformes; family Syngnathidae; genus Syngnathus; species Syngnathus leptorhynchus. The sequence goes on along the minus strand of NW_028232387.1, from coordinate 11,623 downwards.
GAGCGGACACGTTTGCTCGGAAGAGCCGTTGGCACTTAGAAAAAATTCCGTGTCTCGTGAGCTCCAGGGGGGGACAGGCTGGTTTTATTCATCCGTAGCCGACATGGGAACCAGCGCGGAGCGGATTGGTGTTGCGCTGCCATATACCTCATCTCTCTCAAGAGTCCCCCCCCTTATACGTGCCGATGGTGTTTTGGAAAACGGGGGGTAACTGGATGAGTACACTGACTAGTGGGACCAAGTACACTAATAGCCCCTGGTACCTAAAATGGAAGTATAGAGGCCGACTTTCGGGCAAGATCACGCCGGGTTAGGCTTCCAGGACCTCGGCTAAGCAATTTTAACGGGTTGCCCGGTTCTTTTTGAACCAGCCCGGTTCTTTTTTTTTATCCAGCCCGGTTCTTTTACACTTCCAGCTGGAGCTCGGGAGCGGCTTTTTGCACAAGATCACGCCGTGTTAGGCTTCCAGGACCTCAGCTAAGCAATTTTAACGGGTCGCCCGGTTCTTTTTTGATCCAGCCCGGTTCTTTTTTTTATCCAGCCTGGTTCTTTTTACACTTCCAGCTGGAGCTCGGGAGCGGCTTTTTTGCACAAGAACACGCCGTGTTAGGCTTCCAGGACCTCGGCTAAGCAATTTTAACGGGTCGCCCGGTTCTTTTTTGATCCAGCCCGGTTCTTTTTTTTATCCAGCCTGGTTCTTTTTACACTTCCAGCTGGAGCTCGGGAGCGGCTTTTTGCACAAGAACACGCCGTGTTAGGCTTCCAGGACCTCGGCTAAGCAATTTTAACGGGTCGCCCGGTTCTTTTTTGATCCAGCCCGGTTCTTTTTTTTATCCAGCCTGGTTCTTTTTACACTTCCAGCTGGAGCTCGGGAGCGGCTTTTTGCACAAGATCACGCCGTGTTAGGCTTCCAGGACCTCGGCTAAGCAATTTTAACGGGTCGCCCGGTTCTTTTTTGATCCAGCCCGGTTCTTTTTTTTATCCAGCCTGGTTCTTTTTACACTTCCAGCTGGAGCTCGGGAGCGGCTTTTTGCACAAGATCACGCCGTGTTAGGCTTCCAGGACCTCGGCTAAGCAATTTTAACGGGTCGCCCGGTTCTTTTTTTTTATCCAGCCCGGTTCTTTTTTTATCCAGCCCGGTTCTTTTTACACTTCCAGCTGGAGCTCGGGAGCGGCTTTTTGCACAAGATCACGCCGTGTTAGGCTTCCAGGACCTCGGCTAAGCAATTTTAACGGGTTGCCCGGTTCTTTTTTGAACCAGCCCGGTTCTTTTTTTTATCCAGCCTGGTTCTTTTTACACTTCCAGCTGGAGCTCGGGAGCGGCTTTTTGCACAAGAACACGCCGTGTTAGGCTTCCAGGACCTCGGCTAAGCAATTTTAACGGGTCGCCCGGTTCTTTTTTGATCCAGCCCGGTTCTTTTTTTTATCCAGCCTGGTTCTTTTTACACTTCCAGCTGGAGCTCGGGAGCGGCTTTTTGCACAAGAACACGCCGTGTTAGGCTTCCAGGACCTCGGCTAAGCAATTTTAACGGGTTGCCCGGTTCTTTTTTGAACCAGCCCGGTTCTTTTTTTTATCCAGCCTGGTTCTTTTTACACTTCCAGCTGGAGCTCGGGAGCGGCTTTTTGCACAAGAACACGCCGTGTTAGGCTTCCAGGACCTCGGCTAAGCAATTTTAACGGGTCGCCCGGTTCTTTTTTGATCCAGCCCGGTTCTTTTTTTTATCCAGCCTGGTTCTTTTTACACTTCCAGCTGGAGCTCGGGAGCGGCTTTTTGCACAAGATCACGCCGTGTTAGGCTTCCAGGACCTCGGCTAAGCAATTTTAACGGGTCGCCCGGTTCTTTTTTTTATCCAGCCCGGTTCTTTTTTTATCCAGCCCGGTTCTTTTTACACTTCCAGCTGGAGCTCGGGAGCGGCTTTTTGCACAAGATCACGCCGTGTTAGGCTTCCAGGACCTCGGCTAAGCAATTTTAACGGGTCGCCCGGTTCTTTTTTGATCCAGCCCGGTTCTTTTTTTTATCCAGCCTGGTTCTTTTTACACTTCCAGCTGGAGCTCGGGAGCGGCTTTTTTGCACAAGAACACGCCGTGTTAGGCTTCCAGGACCTCGGCTAAGCAATTTTAACGGGTCGCCCGGTTCTTTTTTTTATCCAGCCCGGTTCTTTTTTTATCCAGCCCGGTTCTTTTTACACTTCCAGCTGGAGCTCGGGAGCGGCTTTTTGCACAAGATCACGCCGTGTTAGGCTTCCAGGACCTCGGCTAAGCAATTTTAACGGGTCGCCCGGTTCTTTTTTGATCCAGCCCGGTTCTTTTTTTTATCCAGCCTGGTTCTTTTTACACTTCCAGCTGGAGCTCGGGAGCGGCTTTTTGCACAAGAACACGCCGTGTTAGGCTTCCAGGACCTCGGCTAAGCAATTTTAACGGGTCGCCCGGTTCTTTTTTTTTATCCAGCCCGGTTCTTTTTTTATCCAGCCCGGTTCTTTTTACACTTCCAGCTGGAGCTCGGGAGCGGCTTTTTGCACAAGATCACGCCGTGTTAGGCTTCCAGGACCTCGGCTAAGCAATTTTAACGGGTCGCCCGGTTCTTTTTTGATCCAGCCCGGTTCTTTTTTTTATCCAGCCCGGTTCTTTTTACACTTCCAGCTGGAGCTTGGGAGCGGCTTTTTGCACAAGAACACGCCGTGTTAGGCTTCCAGGACCTCGGCTAAGCAATTTTAACGGGTCGCCCCGGTTCTTTTTTGATCCAGCCCGGTTCTTTTTTTATCCAGCCCGGTTCTTTTTACACTTCCAGCTGGAGCTCGGGAGCGGCTTTTTGCACAAGATCACGCCGGGTTAGGCTTCCAGGACCTCGGCTAAGCAATTTTAACGGGTCGCCCGGTTCTTTTTTGATCCAGCCCGGTTCTTTTTTTATCCAGCCCGGTTCTTTTTACACTTCCAGCTGGAGCTCGGGAGCGGTTTTTTTGCACAAGATCACGCCGTGTTAGGCTTCCAGGACCTCGGCTAAGCAATTTTAACGGGTCGCCCGGTTCTTTTTTGATCCAGCCCGGTTCTTTTTTTTATCCAGCCCGGTTCTTTTCACACTTCCAGCTGGAGCTCGGCAGCGGCTATTTGCACAAGATCACGCCGGGTTAGGCTTCCAGGACCTCGGCTAAGCAATTTTAACGGGTCGCCCGGTTCTTTTTTGATCCAGCCCGGTTCTTTTTTTTATCCAGCCCGGTTCTTTTTACACTTCCAGCTGGAGCTCGGGAGCGGCTTTTTGCACAAGATCACGCCGTGTTAGGCTTCCAGGACCTCGGCTAAGCAATTTTAACGGGTCGCCCGGTTCTTTTTTGATCCAGCCCGGTTCTTTTTTTATCCAGCCCGGTTCTTTTTACACTTCCAGCTGGAGCTCGGGAGCGGTTTTTTGCACAAGATCACGCCGTGTTAGGCTTCCAGGACCTCGGCTAAGCAATTTTAACGGGCCGCCCGGTTCTTTTTTGATCCAGCCCGGTTCTTTTTTGATCCAGCCCGGTTCTTTTTCCACTTCCAGCTGGAGCTCAGCAGCGGCTTTTTGCACAAGATCACGCCGGGTTAGGCTTCCAGGACCTCGGCTAAGCAATTTTAACGGGTCGCCCGGTTCTTTTTTGATCCAGCCCGGTTCTTTTTTTATCCAGCCCGGTTCTTTTTACACTTCCAGCTGGAGCTCGGGAGCGGTTTTTTGCACAAGATCACGCCGTGTTAGGCTTCCAGGACCTCGGCTAAGCAATTTTAACGGGCCGCCCGGTTCTTTTTTGATCCAGCCCGGTTCTTTTTTGATCCAGCCCGGTTCTTTTTCCACTTCCAGCTGGAGCTCAGCAGCGGCTTTTTGCACAAGATCACGCCGGGTTAGGCTTCCAGGACCTCGGCTAAGCACTTCTAACGGGTCGCCCGGTTCTTTTTTTGAACCAGCCCGGTTCTTTTTACACTTCCAGCTGGAGCTCAGCAGCGGCTTTTTGCACAAGATCACGCCGGGTTAGGGTTCCAGGACCTCGGCTAAGCAATTTTAACGGGCCGCCCGGTTCTTTTTTTGATCCAGCCCGGTTCTTTTTACACTTCCAGCTGGAGCTCAGCAGCGGCTTTTTGCACAAGATCACGCCGGGTTAGGCTTCCAGGACCTCGCCTAAGCACTTCTAACGGGCCCTGGTCCACCCCTGCCAGCGCATTTCAAAACTTGGCATTAATTTCGACCTAAGAGACGAAGTCTGATTTTTTTCTACCACTTGGGCGGGCCTTTTTGCACCCAGAACACCCGCACCGGCACCATAAATTCGAAGGGTGCCGAGTGCGTCGGCGCAGATTCTGCGACGGAGTGACACTTCCCTCTTGTGGACATTCGGCGGTAGGTGAAATGCGCACTCGGTCTTCTCTTTTCTTTTCCTTCCAGTGAAACTTTGGCAACATTCTGCGAGCTGCTGGCTTCCAGAACCTCGGCCAAGCAGGTGGAGGATTTTTTTCCACTTCCAGCTGGAGGTGAGGAGGGACTTTTTGGGCAAGATCACGCCGACTTAGCAAGCAAGGTGGAAGTGCCAGCATGCTCCGTGGCTGGAAGTGTGGATGTGCCAGCACCCTCCCTGCCTATGGAAGTGTGGAGCTCCAGCACCCCTCCCTGCCTATGGAAGTGTGGAGCTCCAGCACCCTCCCTGCCTATGGAAGTGTGGAGCTCCAGCACCCTCCCTGCCTATGGAAGTGTGGAGCTCCAGCACCCTCCCTGCCTATGGAAGTGTGGAGCTCCAGCACCCTCCCTGCCTATGGAAGTGTGGAGCTCCAGCACCCTCCCTGCCTATGGAAGTGTGGAGCTCCAGCACCCTCCCTGCCTATGGAAGTGTGGAGCTCCAGCACCCTCCCCTGCCTATGGAAGTGTGGAGCTCCAGCACCCTCCCTGCCTATGGAAGTGTGGAGCTCCAGCACCCTCCCTGCCTATGGAAGTGTGGAGCTCCAGCACCCTCCCTGCCTATGGAAGTGTGGAGCTCCAGCACCCTCCCTGCCTATGGAAGTGTGGAGCTCCAGCACCCTCCCTGCCTATGGAAGTGTGGAGCTCCAGCACCCTCCCTGCCTATGGAAGTGTGGAGCTCCAGCACCCTCCCTGCCTATGGAAGTGTGGAGCTCCAGCACCCTCCCTGCCTATGGAAGTGTGGAGCTCCAGCACCCTCCCTGCCTATGGAAGTGTGGAGCTCCAGCACCCTCCCTGCCTATGGAAGTGTGGAGCTCCAGCACCCCTCCCTGCCTATGGAAGTGTGGAGCTCCAGCACCCTCCCTGCCTATGGAAGTGTGGAGCTCCAGCACCCTCCCTGCCTATGGAAGTGTGGAGCTCCAGCACCCTCCCTGCCTATGGAAGTGTGGAGCTCCAGCACCCTCCCTGCCTATGGAAGTGTGGAGCTCCAGCACCCTCCCTGCCTATGGAAGTGTGGAGCTCCAGCACCCTCCCTGCCTATGGAAGTGTGGAGCTCCAGCACCCTCCCTGCCTATGGAAGTGTGGAGCTCCAGCACCCTCCCTGCCTATGGAAGTGTGGAGCTCCAGCACCCTCCCTGCCTATGGAAGTGTGGAGCTCCAGCACCCTCCCTGCCTATGGAAGTGTGGAGCTCCAGCACCCTCCCTGCCTATGGAAGTGTGGAGCTCCAGCACCCTCCCTGCCTATGGAAGTGTGGAGCTCCAGCACCCTCCCTGCCTATGGAAGTGTGGAGCTCCAGCACCCTCCCTGCCTATGGAAGTGTGGAGCTCCAGCACCCTCCCTGCCTATGGAAGTGTGGAGCTCCAGCACCCTCCCTGCCTATGGAAGTGTGGAGCTCCAGCACCCTCCCTGCCTATGGAAGTGTGGAGCTCCAGCACCCTCCCTGCCTATGGAAGTGTGGAGCTCCAGCACCCTCCCTGCCTATGGAAGTGTGGAGCTCCAGCACCCTCCCTGCCTATGGAAGTGTGGAGCTCCAGCACCCTCCCTGCCTATGGAAGTGTGGAGCTCCAGCACCCTCCCTGCCTATGGAAGTGTGGAGCTCCAGCACCCTCCCTGCCTATGGAAGTGTGGAGCTCCAGCACCCTCCCTGCCTATGGAAGTGTGGAGCTCCAGCACCCTCCCTGCCTATGGAAGTGTGGAGCTCCAGCACCCTCCCTGCCTATGGAAGTGTGGAGCTCCAGCACCCTCCCTGCCTATGGAAGTGTGGAGCTCCAGCACCCTCCCTGCCTATGGAAGTGTGGAGCTCCAGCACCCTCCCTGCCTATGGAAGTGTGGAGCTCCAGCACCCTCCCTGCCTATGGAAGTGTGGAGCTCCAGCACCCTCCCTGCCTATGGAAGTGTGGAGCTCCAGCACCCTCCCTGCCTATGGAAGTGTGGAGCTCCAGCACCCTCCCTGCCTATGGAAGTGTGGAGCTCCAGCACCCTCCCTGCCTATGGAAGTGTGGAGCTCCAGCACCCTCCCTGCCTATGGAAGTGTGGAGCTCCAGCACCCTCCCTGCCTATGGAAGTGTGGAGCTCCAGCACCCTCCCTGCCTATGGAAGTGTGGAGCTCCAGCACCCTCCCTGCCTATGGAAGTGTGGAGCTCCAGCACCCCTCCCTGCCTATGGAAGTGTGGAGCTCCAGCACCCTCCCTGCCTATGGAAGTGTGGAGCTCCAGCACCCTCCGTGCCTATGGAAGTGTGGAGCTCCAGCACCCTCCCTGCCTATGGAAGTGTGGCGCTCCAGCACCCTCCGTGCCTGGAGCTATGGAAGTATGGAGCTCCAGCACCCTCCGTGCCTATGGAAGTGTGGAGCTCCAGCACCCTCCGTGCCTGGAGCTATGGAAGTGTGGAGCTCCAGCACCCTCCGTGCCTAGGGAAGTGTGGAGCTCCAGCACCCTCCGTGCCTATGGAAGAGCCACCTCCGCGGGCATGCTGCTCAACCACGCCGGCCCAGAGTTCCAGCCGCTCGGCTACACTCTCTCACAAGCCCCGCCTGGAGCTCCCCAGCCCGCCCCTGGTACCTCAACTACCGAGGCCAGCCGCTCGACCAGGCCGGCCCAGAGTTCCAGCCGCTCGGATAAGCTCTGTCACTCTCCCGCTAAGCAGCCACCGGTAACGGGGAAATGTCGCCGCCTTGTGGACACGCCGTTGTAAATGAATGGGCTTTCGCACTTAGTGCAATTTTCGCCAGCTCCGTGGCTGCAAGTATGGAGCTATGGAGCTATGGAGCCACCAGACAGGCTGGAGCTCTGGAGCTATGGAAGTATGGAGCTCTGGAGCTATGGAGCTATGGAGCTATGGAGCTCTGGGGCTATGGAGCTATGGAGCTATGGAGCTCTGGAGCTCTGGTGCTATGGAGCTATGGCGCTCTGGAAGTATGGAGCTATGGAGCTATGGAGCTATGGAGCTATGGAAGTCTGGAGCTATGGAAGTATGGAGCTATGGAAGTATGGAGCTATGGAGCTATGGAGCTATGGAGCTATGGAGCTATGGAGCCACCAGCCAGCACCCTCCGTGGCTGGATCAATGGAAGTGTTTTAGGTACCAGGCAGCCAAAGGGCCGAGGCCTCACGCTCGACCACGCCGGCGCAGAGTTCCAGCCGCTCGGATAAGCTCTGTCACTCACCCGCCGCGCAGCCACCGGTAACGGGGAAATGTCGCCGCCTTGTGGACACGCCGTTGTAAATGAATGGGCTTTCGCACTTAGTGCAATTTTCGCCAACTCTCTGACTGGAGCTATGGAAGTATGGAGCTATGGAGCCACCAGCCACCCAGGCTGGAGCTATGGAGCTCTGGAGCTATGGAGCTCTGGTGCTATGGAAGTATGGAGCTATGGAGCTATGGAAGTATGGCGCTATGGAGCTATGGAGCTCTGGAAGTATGGAGCTATGGAGCTCTGGAGGTATGGAGCTATGGAGCCCTGGAGCCCTGGAGCTATGGAGCCCTGGAGCCCTGGAGCTATGGAGCCCTGGAGCTATGGAGCTATGGAGCCCTGGAGCTATGGAGCCCTGGAGCTATGGAGCTATGGAGCTCTGGTGCTATGGAGCTATGGAGCTCTGGTGCTATGGAGCTATGGAGCTCTGGTGCTATGGAGCTATGGAGCTCTGGTGCTATGGAGCTATGGAGCTCTGGTGCTATGGAGCTCTGGAGCTCTGGTGCTATGGAGCTATGGAGCTCTGGTGCTATGGAGCTCTGGAGCTCTGGTGCTATGGAGCTCTGGAGCTCTGGTGCTATGGAGCTATGGAGCTCTGGTGCTATGGAGCTATGGAGCTCTGGTGCTATGGAGCTATGGAGCTCTGGTGCTATGGAGCTATGGAGCTATGGAGCCACCAGCCAGCACCCTCCGTGGCTGGATCAATGGAAGTGTTTTAGGTACCAGGCAGCCAAAGGGCCGGGGCCTCACGCTCGACCACGCCGGCGCAGAGTTCCAGCCGCTCGGATAAGCTCTGTCACTCACCCGCCGCGCAGCCACCGGTAACGGGGAAATGTCGCCGCCTGGCGGACACGCCGTTGTAAATGAATGGGCTTTCGCACTTAGTGCAATTTTAGCCAACTCCGTGGCTGCAAGTATGGAAGTATGGAGCTATGGAGCCACCAGCCAGCACCCTCCGCGGCTGGAGCTATGGAAGTATGGAGCTATGGAGCTATGGAGCTCTGGAAGTATGGAGCTATGGAGCTCTGGAGGTATGGAGCTATGGAGCCCTGGAGCCCTGGAGCTATGGAGCCCTGGAGCTATGGAGCTATGGAGCCCTGGAGCTATGGAGCCCTGGAGCTATGGAGCTATGGAGCTCTGGTGCTATGGAGCTATGGAGCTCTGGTGCTATGGAGCTATGGAGCTCTGGTGCTATGGAGCTATGGAGCTCTGGTGCTATGGAGCTATGGAGCTCTGGTGCTATGGAGCTATGGAGCTCTGGTGCTATGGAGCTATGGAGCTCTGGTGCTATGGAGCTATGGAGCTCTGGTGCTATGGAGCTATGGAGCTCTGGTGCTATGGAGCTATGGAGCTCTGGTGCTATGGAGCTATGGAGCTATGGAGCTCTGGTGCTATGGAGCTATGGAGCTCTGGTGCTATGGAGCTATGGAGCTCTGGTGCTATGGAGCTATGGAGCTCTGGTGCTATGGAGCTCTGGTGCTATGGAGCTCTGGTGCTATGGAGCTATGGAGCTCTGGTGCTATGGAGCTCTGGAGCTCTGGAGGTATGGAGCTATGGAGCTATGGAGCCACCAGCCAGCACCCTCCGTGGCTGGATCAATGGAAGTGTTTTAGGTACCAGGCAGCCAAAGGGCCGAGGCCTCACGCTCGACCACGCCGGCGCAGAGTTCCAGCCGCTCGGATAAGCTCTGTCACTCACCCGCCGCGCAGCCACCGGTAACGGGGAAATGTCGCCGCCTTGTGGACACGCCGTTGTAAATGAATGGGCTTTCGCACTTAGTGCAATTTTAGCACACTCTCTGACTGGAGCTATGGAAGTATGGAGCTATGGAGCCACCAGCCACCCAGGCTGGAGCTATGGAGCTATGGAGCTCTGGTGCTATGGAGCTATGGAGCTCTGGTGCTATGGAGCTATGGAGCTCTGGTGCTATGGAGCTATGGAGCTCTGGTGCTATGGAGCTATGGAGCTCTGGTGCTATGGAGCTATGGAGCTCTGGTGCTATGGAGCTATGGAGCTCTGGTGCTATGGAGCTCTGGAGCTCTGGAGGTATGGAGCTATGGAGCTATGGAGCCACCAGCCAGCACCCTCCGTGGCTGGATCAATGGAAGTGTTTTAGGTACCAGGCAGCCAAAGGGCCGGGGCCTCACGCTCGACCACGCCGGCGCAGAGTTCCAGCCGCTCGGATAAGCTCTGTCACTCACCCGCCGCGCAGCCACCGGTAACGGGGAAATGTCGCCGCCTGGCGGACACGCCGTTGTAAATGAATGGGCTTTCGCACTTAGTGCAATTTTAGCCAACTCCGTGGCTGCAAGTATGGAAGTATGGAGCTATGGAGCCACCAGCCAGCACCCTCCGCGGCTGGAGCTATGGAAGTATGGAGCTATGGAGCTCTGGGGCTATGGAAGTATGGAGCTCTGGGGCTATGGAGCTCCGGGGCTATGGAGCTCCGGGGCTATGGAGCTCCGGGGCTATGGAGCTCCGGGGCTATGGAGCTCTGGAGCTCCGGGGCTATGGAGCTCCGGGGCTATGGAGCTCCGGGGCTATGGAGCTCTGGAGCTATGGAAGTATGGATGATCCAGCACCCTCCGTGGCTGACCGCTGGTGCTCGGGGCCGGTGAACTCGGCACCCGCCGGAGGCGGGTGCCTCGGTGACCGCTGTCGCTTGGGGCCAGTGAACTCGGCACCCGCCTTCGGCGGGTGCCTCGGTGACCGGTTGTCGCTTGGGGCCAGTGAACTCGGCACCCGCCTTCGGCGGGTGCCTCGGTGACCGGTTGTCGCTTGGGGCCGGTGAACTCGGCACCCGCCTTCGGCGGGTGCCTCGGTGACCGGTTGTCGCTTGGGGCCGGTGAACTCGGCACCCGCCTTCGGCGGGTGCCTCGGTGACCGGTTGTCGCTTGGGGCCGGTGAACTCGGCACCCGCCTTCGGCGGGTGCCTCGGTGGCGGTCGGGGTTGGTGCTTGGGGACCGGCTTCGCTTCTGGAAGTCTGGGGGAGGCGGTCTGGTGGTGGTGGCCGACGTTGATGGTGGTGGGGCGGGAAGAAGAAGGTTGTAGTCCCCAGCCCGCCGCATAGGAAAATTTTAGGTACCAGGAGTGGATTTTTTTTTGCACCGGCGGTTAGGGGCCGACGCCTTGGTTTGGTGTCCGGGGAAAGTGCCTGCCGCCCGGCCCGGAGAAAGATTAGGCCCCCAGCCCGCCGCGGAGGAAATTTTTAGGTACCAGGAGTGGATTTTTTTTGCACCGGCGGCTAGGGGCCGACGCCTTGGTTTGGTGTCCGGAGAAAGTGCCTGCCGCCCGGCCCGGAGAAAGATTAGGCCCCCAGCCCGCCGCGGAGGAAAATTTTAGGTACCAGGAGTGGATTTTTTTTGCTCCGGCGGGTAGGGGCTGATGCCCGGTTTGGTGTCCGGGGATGCTGCCTCATCCCCGGACGCGTCCTTTACGCACGCCCGCCGTCATTCTACAGAGACTAAGTTCCACCCCGGGGAGGCTGCCTCCTCCCCTCCGCGGCCCGGGGATGCTGCCTCATCCCCGGACGCGCCCTTTACGCACGCCCCGCCCGCCCGCCGTCATTCTACAGAGACTAAGTTCCGCCCCGGGGAGGCTGCCTCCTCCCCTCCGCGGCCCGGGGATGCTGCCTCATCCCCGGACGCGCCCTTTACGCACGCCCGCCGTCATTCTACGGAGACTAAGTTCCGCCCCGGGGAGGCTGCCTCCTCCCCTCCGCGGCCCGGGGATGCTGCCTCATCCCCGGACGCGCCCTTTACGCACGCCCGCCGTCATTCTACGGAGACTAAGTTCCGCCCCGGGGAGGCTGCCTCCTCCCCTCCGCGGCCCGGGCATGCTGCCTCATCCCCGGGCGCGCCCGCTGTCTTCCGCCGCGGCGTAATTTCTTCAAAGTCCGATGACGCCCCTGGTAGCGGCCCACCCCGGAGGGGGGATGCCGACCGGCCCCCGGAGGTGACACCGGGCACCGACAAAAGGTTGGATCGAGGGCTGACTCTCAATAGATCGCAGCGATGTAGCTGC